>NW_012267486.1:78753-83027 GCF_000151885.1 Dipodomys ordii | reverse complement strand
GAGGTTCCTCAAAGACTCCACATACATGGGAAGGAGAAACAAAGGAGGATGCTACAGTGCTTGATAAGAAATGTACTCATTATCTTGCCTATGTAATTGTAACCCCTCTGTACAGTATTTTCACAATAAAAAAAGGCTCAACATGGAGCTCCCCAATGACCCAGCAACCCCACTTTTGGGCATTTACCCAAATGATCACAAACAAGACCATACTAAAGCTACCAGCAGGACTATGTTTATTGCCGCATTATTTACCATAGCTAAGATATGGAACCAACCGAGATGCCCCTCAGTAGATGAATGAATCAAGAAAATGTGCTATATATACACAATGGAATTCTATGCCTTAATCAGAAAGAATCACATTGCTCCATTTCTTAAGAAAATTATCTGCAAAATGGCAAAGATAGGTATAAGTATGGCCTCATTAATTTTACAGACCAGAAATAAACAGGTGACAAAGTATTTTACTATTAAATTCAAGGTACACGACTGAGGACAATTCTATTTTCAGGAGGACCATACCACACACTCACACAAGAGAAATTCATAGAAAGGATGAACAATGTGACAGAATTTATCCTGCAGGGCCTCACCCAAGATACAGAAGCTCTTGTTTGCTGTGTGTTCAATCATCTATTTGGTCACACTGGCAGGTAACACATTCATCCCCATCACCATCTTCATCAGCCTAGCCTGGAGTGCCCCCATGTACTTTTCTCCTGCCTAGTTGGCCATTATAGATGCTTTCTACTCTACTTCCATTATTCCAAACATGATCGTAGACTTGGTTTCTAAGAAGAGCACCATATCCTTCAATGGCTGCATCACACAGCTCTTTATTGAACACTTCTTGGCTGCAGCAGAGATCATCTTGCTCATTGCCATGGTCTTTGACCACTATGTGGCCATCTGCAAGCCCTTGCACTACACCACCATCATGAGCCGGCCTGTGTGCTCTTTCCTGGTTGGGGTAGCTGGAGTATTGGGGTTTATTAATGGAGGGATACAGGTTATCTATATTGCCACGTTGCCCTTCTATGGCCTCAATGTCCTTGACCATTTTACATGTGACTTAATGCCTCTGCTGAAGTTGGCCTGTGCCAACAGCTGAGACCAGAAAGGAGGTAAAAGAAACACTCCATGAGTTACTGGTCTTTTTCACTGAATAATCTACATTGCCCTCCTCCTCACCAAGAAATCAGTAGACAGAACTACATATAGCAGCTTGCACTCCTAGCTGGAGGCCTATAGCAACTCTACTAAGAGGCTTTTTTTTCAGTTTACTTGGCACCTTACTCTTGCATTCAATAAAATTTGCCTCTGTTCTCATTTTTCTTACCTCATAATTCTCTATCTGACCCAAGACCTCTATAGAAGACTATGATCCCCTGAAAAGAAATTGATACGAATTCTCAATTATCCTATCAGGTAGCTGGAATCCTTCCACCTAAATCACTCCAGGTGTCAATAATAAAACATTTTCAGAACTCTAAGGTTAATCAACCCCATATCCTTGAAAACTGACATTTTCAGTCCTCAAAGCAATGGGGCTGTTTAAATAAGTCAGATTTTCTGAGAGATACCCATTTTCTAACTTTGACATGTTTAAACTACACCATATCTTCTACAATGTCACAATTATGGGGCAGAAAAATTCTGTCAAGAAGTTTTCAAAATTATAATATTCAAGTCTGAGCCTAAACCATAGCCAGGACACATCTTTAACTTTATTCTAACTGCATTTCTAAAACTTGGAACTAACGCTGTTAGTTTATAACATCCATGTTCACTGCTGCACTATTCACAATAACCAAGGTAAGGAAACACTAACATACATACAGATGAATGGATTAAAGCAATGTGGTACCTATACACAATGGAATTGTACAGGGACAGCAAAAAGAATTAGATTATGTCATTGTCCGGGTATTGGATGGACATAGAACAAATCATGTTAAGTGAGATAAACCAAGCTCAGAGAGACAAACAGCGCATGCTTTCACTTCACTGTGTAAACTAGATCTAAAATACTCTGGAATGTGGTAAAATATACAGGACTCTGAGCGTTCACACACAGTGAGACCAAAGGAAGACAGGGAGGAACACACCGCAGCAATGCCTATGTGCATCAGGTCATACAAAATAATATTTATCCAAATTAACTCCAGGAAATGAAAATAGGGAATTTTTCTTTGTGCTTGCTTTCATATCCTTAATGCATATTTGTCCATGTATCCAATTTGGGGAAGGCAAAAAGGGCACAGAAAGGTAGGGACAATGGGTGAACAAATGCAGCATTGGTACTCGTTAGATATTATATTGAAAATGAGCTATATAACTTGTGGGTAAGAGGGAAAAAAACTGGGAGAGAGTGAGGGAAGGAGGTGACATTGTCCAGAAAAAAATGTACTCATTACCTCACTTATGTAACTGGAACACCACGGTTACATCACCTCTGTAATGATACTTTAAAATTAAAACATATGGAAAATAACTGGTCACTAATGATGTTTGTACATACCATCTGGGAAAAAATCAATCACACTCACTTTTGTTACACAAAGATTTTAGCAACAGCTAATTACTAATCCTCTAGGTAATTTAGAGGCCTTCAAAGCATGACCAAAGCGATATTCTGAGAGTATATTTAACTACTTCTCTAGAGTCAGTTAAAAAAAAAAAGAATCACAAAGAAGGAAGCATCTGTGAATAAATTACAGAGTAGAGCCAGAGACCAACAAGAGGAAGATTTGTTAGGGAGATTACTTTTGAGGTTGGTCTGTATCTAATAGAGTGGACACAAGAACTAGGCTGATGAGTGAAACACGTTATATCTCCATATAGCTCATGTGCTCTACAAGACAAAAATATTTTGGCCAAATTGACTGTAAAACTAAGCATGTCCATGTGATTTATTTCATTTCTATATTTGAAAACTGAGTACAATTATGTATGCTCATTTGGTTAATTGGGCTTTGGTATCATTATTTTTGCTTGAAACTGACCATAATTGAAGGGTATAGGACAATATTCATTTGGAAGAATTCCTGACACTTTCTTTGGAAACAAGGAAAGGCAGTGGATATTTAGTTGTAGAACAATCAACATTTCCTAATGGACACAGCACACATTGTGTGGAAAAGAAAAACACACAAACAAACATACTAACAATGAGAGAAACACAAACAAAAGTGTCCAAATAGGACAGTCATCTAGAGAGACAATCATTCCAGTGTCCTCAGCTTTCACTTCGTGGAGATCATCTAGTATGGATTGTTCAGAGAGGAAGGTATAAAGGGCAGCACTAATTGAGAATTCCATAATCAACTGCACCCAGGTGAGTAAAAACTATATCTTTGCCCAACATTTTGAAATTATTTTAGGCAAATTTTGTCTGAAATAACTTTTGTAGTTGCAGATATGATTTAGATATTTACATTGTGCTAAGAAAATGTATTTGAGTACGACAACATGAAAATAATCGTAGAAAACACTTCATCTAGTTCAAACCAAAGGCTTCTGGAAGATCTGGTACTTTTTTTAACATTGTGGCTAATATTTATGTACTTTAAGCATATAGATTCTATGCACTTTCACAGTGAATGCCCAAAAGAAGTGGAGTGTTTTTGTTTTTGTTTTGTTTTGTTTTTGCCTTTGCATGATTTCCAAGCTGCCATTCTGAACTTATAAGACTCCACATAGAGGTCCCCTATGACCCAGCAATTCCACTTTTGGGCATTTACCCAAATGATCACAAACAAGACCATACTAACTACCAGCACAACTACATTTATTGCACTTATTGCAGCATTATTTATCATAGCTAACATATGGAACCAACCCAGATGTCCCTCGGTAGATGAATGGATCAAGAAAATGTGATAATATGTGTATATATGTGATATATATACCACATATATACCACATATATATACATATATATAATGGAATTCTATGCCTCCATCAGAAAGAATGACATCGCCCCATTTGTTAGGAAATGGAAAGACTTGGAAAAAATTATAGTAAGTGAAGTAAGCCAGGTCCAAAGAATCATAGGTCCCATGGTTTCCCTTATTTGCAATAATTAGTATATGTCTGGGACAAGCAGAAAAGGTCAAAAGCCATGTACATATGACCAGATAAGATGAAGTTAAGTGAAATGAACCCCAAGATAGGGACACAAGTGGTTTTTTCTTTCTTGCTATTGTTTCTAACGTATTTTTAAGGTACCTTGTGATTTTTTTGTTTCTTTGTATGTTCCTCCTCCACAG
>NW_012267486.1:68811-78635 GCF_000151885.1 Dipodomys ordii | reverse complement strand
CACTGAACAACATATACTCTCAAGTTTCTCAAGTTTGAGAGGTTTACATATGTTCTTCTTTTGTACCAATAGAAAACATCTTCCTTTGAGAAGTTTGCAAAACATTCCCACCTCGTCTTATGTTATAGTCCTATAATACTTCTTCCTTAACACAATCATAAGAAGAAAGCATTCCCACAATATTTTCACAAAAATTTACTTTTCCAATGACCTCTGCACCAAATCACATACTACATAATCATCTAAAAAAAGAATGAGGGGACAGCTGGTTACGGGTGGTTCTCACCTGTAGTCCTAGCATCCTGATGGTGCTAGCAGGGCCAGGAAAGCTCAGTGAGACTCTAACCTCCAACTAGCCATTGAAAGCTACAAATGGAGCCGTGGTTCCAGTGGTAAAATACTAGCCTTAGGCAAAAAGTTCAGGGACAGCACCCAGGCCCTGAACTCAAGCCCCAGGACTGAAAAGTTCATGGGCTGGGAAGGTGGCTGAGTTATCGAGTGCTTGCGTTATACTCATGAGGCCCTGGGTTCAATTCCTCAGCACCACATAAGCAAAAAAGCTGGAAGTGGCACTGTGGCTCAAGTGGTAGAGTGCTAGTCTTGAGCTGAAGAGCTGAGGGACAGAGCCCAGGCCCAGAGTTCAGACCCCATGAACAGCAAAAAAAAAAAAAAAAAAAAAAGGAGAGTTCAATACATTGGAGCCAAAGTAATTAAAGCAACTAGATACAAACATAACAATAAGCAAAAACTAAAAAGTATAAACCATCAAAGAAAATTAAAAGACATTAAACATAGAAAGACTGCTCTTGATGGTGGAGCAAAACATTATTACTGTGAAAATGACTATACTACTAAGGTTATCTACTGATTTAATATGATCGCAATCAATGCCACAAACATATTCTTCAACCAAGGTTATCTACTGATTTAATATGATCCCAATATTACCACAAACATATTCTTCACAGAAACAGAGAAAAATATCAAAAAAACACCCTATGTAGACACAAAAGATTTAAAATAGCTAAGCAATCTTGATGAAAAGAGAAAGAGAAATGCTAGAAGTATTTTAATAACTGACTTCAAAATAGAATACAGTCCTAGTGACAAAATAATTTAACATAATATAATGTTGACACAAAATCACAAGCATAAACAATGGATTTGAAAAAAGAATAGCCCTCACTGCCACTTATTGCCTTTTCACAAGAATGCCAAAAGCCTATGGTGCTGGGAAAACCCAAAATCCACTTGAAGAAGATTCAGACAAGGAATCTTTACAAAATCAGTTAAGACTTCATCAAATAACTACATATAAGACCTGTAAGTTCCAGTCTACTACAGGGAAACTGAAGGAAAATGCCTCAAGACCTAAGTAGAGGCAGGACTTTGTTACTAGAACTCCAGTAGCTCAGGAGTCAAGAACAAGGATTGATAAGCCCAATTATCAAGAAGGAAAGGTTCATTGAAGCATAAATGTGATCACAGCACATTAGTATATAAGATTCTACTTCATAAGTGCCTTAATAAAACTCATTATCTTACACCATCAATATATGCTAACAATAGTTACAAGGGAGAGGATGACTAAAGATTCTACTTCATAAGTGCCTTAATAAAACTCATTATCTTACACCATCAATATATGCTAACAATAGTTACAAGGGAGAGGATGACTATGAGATAGTTTGTTGAAAACAAAAGTGAAGAATAACCTGAGAATACCCAAGACTTTTTTTGGCTTTTCTTTGGGGTCCAAAAATTTCAGGATTGTGTCGATTTGGTTTAAAGGAAAAGACTGTTTTCAAGTCAAAAAAGAAGTAAAAGAAGGAAGGAGAGAGGAAGAAGAAAAGAAAGAGGAAGAAGAAAGAAAATGAAGGAAGAGGAAGGGCAAGAAGAGAAAAGTGATTGCATTAGAAGTTGTGCCTAGGGGATAGGAAGGTGGCTCGTGGTAGAGCGCTTGCCTTGCCTGCTTGAGGTCCTGGGTTTGATTCCTCGGCACCACATAAGCAAAAAAGAAAAACCGGAAGTGGCACTGTGGCTCAAGTGGTAGAGCATTAGCCTTGAGCTGAAGAGTTGAGGGACAGTGCCCAGACCCAGAGTTCAGGCCCCAACCAGACCCAAAAAAAAAAAAAAGTTGTGCCTAGTTCTTCAATGCTACAGAAGCTGAAATAAATGAGATCATAAAATCTCCATCCAAGGTGTTTTTCTCAAACTTTGGGCATATTGTTCATGGCTTTGTGCTGAGTGTCATTTTCTCAATAGTGTCTAACTCCTTTTGTGCAGTATAGAAAAAATAATAGGCCCCTAGGATAACCAGGAAAATATGCCATCTAAATTATCACATTGAAAACATTGATGTGACATGTAAATTATCCAAACTTTGGTAGCTTAGAATTCTCCCACAAAATCCCTCAGTTGTCAATAAGAAGATCATTTTCACAATCACCCAGGGTAATTAGCTACAAAAGCTTGAATTATGGTATTTCCATTCTCTAGAACACCCATTTTGTCTATATGAGACACCTTTAAACTACACTTAAAATCACACTTGTTCCTAAGCCAGGTTGAACAATGTTCATAAACATGAAGAAGTTTTCAAAAGTATGCAACTTACATCCTAAACTAGAACCAAAGTACTGCATTAACCTCATATCAACTGCAGATCTTGAACTAATCACTAATAACATTTATGTGTGCGAATTGGGAAACGTGACAGACACTGATTATTGTCTTAGTGATTATTTCAGTACAAATAATTAGTAATCCTCCAAAGAGGATTGTGGGGCCAAAGGATGACCAAATCCCTCACTCTATAAAGTATAATTAAGCATTTCTCCAGAGTCAGGGAATAAAGATCAATGTACACAGGACACAAGCAGAACCATGGAACAAGATGAAGATGTATTTGGGAGACACAACTCGAGTTTAGTTAGTGGGTTTTGAAAGGAGATCTTGGGTTTGTGTGTGCATTAAGGAAACAATGTTTGGCAAAAATGATTAAGGAACAGAATTCAACAAAGTCAATTTCATTTACTTACATATCTTATACTTAAATACATTGTTTCCTGAATTAGTTATATAGAGATTTTGCATTTTTTAATTTGGCTTACTATTAGACAGACAGATATATACATACATACATACACACATACATAGAAAGATAGATAGATAGATAGATGACTTTCTTAGACCTTGGTAAGAAAACAGAAAAGTGTACAAATTAAAGCCTAGATTTCTCCGAGTTCGCTAGCTGAAACAGCACATTTTGTGTGGGAACCCTGACTGACAGGGAGAACTACAGGAGCAAAAATGTACAAGTTGAAGAATTATCTAAGGAGATACTGTTTCCAGTGCCTACATTGAATCTCATGGACTTAATGCATTTAGCCAAAGGAGAAGAAACCAAAAAACAGCATTTAGTCTAACAACAGGAAATTCCATGATCAACTCCACCCAGGTCAGTTAAAACTGCATCTTTTTCAAAACTTTGCAAACATATTTAAGCAATATACTTTTTCTGAGACAATTTTAGAGTCACAGATATAGCTTCAATCTGAGTAACCTTACTATGAAAATGAATTTGGACATGCTAACATGTAAATATCCACAAAAAACATTATCTAAATTTTCCAAATCAGATGCTGCTAAAATGATTGGTATCTTTTTACATATATTTCAGTAAAACTTACTTATGTCTTATTACACATACTGATTCTATACATTTCAATTTGTAGTAGCCTTCAAGGGGGGGTGCCTTTTTGTGATTTCCATGTTGTCATTCTGATGATAGAATTTGAGAATTCAATCCATTAAGAATGACCAGCTGCCATTTCTTGGAGCTCATTTTGAAAAGCATTATTTTATGTGATCATTTGCACATACCTATTGAGCCCTTTTGATCCTTTCCTAAGAATATCCTCTTCTATTCTCACTGTGTGAATGCTTAGATTGCTGTTTAAGTAATCATGTCCAGGTGTAATTATTTGTCTTTAACTATCCATTGGGTTTACTTGTAGATTTATAGGCACATTGTAATTATTACAAGTGAGGGAAACCATACAGCCCACTCATTCTTTCTTCATCTTTCCATTTTTCTTTGGTTAATTCCCTTCTCTTGTTGTTTTTTATTTCTGTACCTTTTGTCTTGTAGGTGTTTAGCTTATTTGAGGAGCAGAAAGGGGAAGCACAGAAATAGTAGGGAAAAAGGTGAACCAACTCAGCAGTGAAACTCACTAGACACTCTGTGGAAAATGAACTATACAACTTAGGTGGAGGGAAGTTGGGAAGGGAAAACCGGGAGAAAATAAGTAAGGGATTACAGTGTTCAAAAGCAAATGTACTCATTACCTGACTTGTGTAGCTGTAACCTCTCTGTATATCACCTCTACAACATTTTTTGTATAGGGAAATTTTTTTTAATTACTAGAACAAATTATACCAACCTCAAATACAGTGAAAGCAGGGGTTATACCATGAGGGAGGGACATACAAAGTGTCAAAGGAATAATGTTATAAATGTGTTAGAAACAATCACCTGAAAGAAAAAAAACATTTGAATACATATCTTAAGGTTGTGGATCCACTGCAACAATGAGATTACAAGTCCTTATGTGGAAAAACAAACTTTACAACTTTGGGGGGGAGGAGAATTGGGTGGGGAGGAGGATGGGAAAGGATGGAAAGGGGAAACAAAGAATTAGGATAAAATGCCTGATAAGAAATGTAGTGGCTGGGAAGGTGGCTCAGTGGTAGAGCGCTTGCCTTACATGCCTGAGGCCCTGGATTCGATTCCTCAGCACCACATAAACAGAAAAAACAAAGCCGGAGTGGCACTGTGGCTCAAGTGGTAGAGTGCTAGCCTTGAGCTGAAGAGCTGAGGGACAGCGCCCAGGCCCAGAGTTCAGGCCCCAAGAGCGGACCAAAAAAAATAAAGAAAAGAAAGAAAGAAATGTATTCATTATCTTGCCCACATAATTGTAACCCCTCTGTACAGTATTTTCACAATAAATTTTAAGCATGATAGCAACAGCTATCATGTTTAAAATACAAAATAGAAAGAAAACAACTCAGACAATATAATATCCTGGAAATCAAAGGTCTTCTTCCAGACTTCTTAACTTCTACCCTGAAATTATCTTTGGTAAATTATATGCCATGTGTTTTGACTTTAGATTTAGAGGTTTGGGGAAAGAAGCAGAAAACAGAGAGAGAGAATAAAAATGATTATGGGCCTGGCTTATTTCACTTAATATAATTTTTTTCCAGGAGAGAGAAGGCTGAGGAGGTGGTAAGGGAAGGCATGGAATGGGAAAAACCAAGAAAGTGGGGAACAATGCTCATGTACTCATTATCTTACTCTTGTAACTGTAACCCCTTTGTACAGTATTTTTACAATAAAAATATATATTAGAAATGATTATGGGCCTGGGAAGCTGGCTCTGTGGTAGAGTGCTTGCCTTGCATGCATGAAGGCCCTGGCTTCAATTCCTCAGCACCACATAAGCAGAAAAAGCTGGAAGTGGCACTGTGGTTCAAGTGGTAGAATGCTAGCCTTGAGCTGAAGAGCTAAGGGACGGCGTCCAGGCTGAGTTCAGGCCCAAAAACAGATGACAAAAACCAAAAAAGATTATGCCCTTTATACCCACCTCGGGATCATTAAAAAATTACATGTTTTGTACAGGCAATATTTGGACCAGTTCACAGAGAAAACTAATAATGCCTTTTAAATTACTGAATTATGCCAAAGGGAAAAGTCATTTTATCTTAGCCTTCTCCTAATATCCATATCTTGTCATTAGGATATATAGGATAGACTAATGTTTCATTTAATTCTATTAGTAAAATGTGAATAGAAGTATTTGTCTAAGCCATAGCATAATTCTATAGCTATTCATAGTTAAATTGCAAGGAAATTTATCTATGAAAAATTCACAGGAATTCCGTAGTACTCGCATGTCCATATCCAAGGGAGGAAAGAAAGAAACATGACATAAGGTAACACAGAGACAGACATAACATCTATACTCGGTTAACTTTAATAACTCTAGGTCATATCATTCACAAAGAAAGAAACTGCATCAGCAGCCATATTTCTAGGGTGTATGTTTTCTTTTTTCTGACCCATACTTTTATTTTATTTTTTATATTGAAAATACTGTACAGAGGGGTTACAATTACATGGGCAAGATAACAAGTACATTACTTATCAAGCATTGTGGCTTCCTCCTTTGTTTCCCCTTCCAATCCCTTCCCATCCTCCCCCCGCCCCCCACACCGAATTCTCCTTCCCCCTCTGCATCCCCCACCAAAGTTGTAAAGTTTGTTTTTCCACATAATGAGTTCTTCAAAAGACTCCACATAGAGCTCCCCTATGACTCAGCAATCCCACTCTTGGGCATTTACACAAATGATCACAAACAACACCACACTATAGCTACCAGCAGGACTATGTTTATTGCAGTAATATTTACCATAACTAAGATATGGAACCAACCCAGATGCCCCTCAATAGATGAATGGATCAAAAAAATGTGGTATATATATACAATGGAATTCTATGCCTCCATCAGAAAGAATGACATTGCCCCATTTTTTAGGAAATGGAAAGACTTGAAAAAAATTATATTAAGTGAAGTAAGCCAGGCCCAAAGAAACATAGGTCCCATGGTTTCCCTTATTTGCAATAACTAGTATAAGTCTGAGTCAAGCAGAAAAGGTCAAATAAGTTGATATTATGGAAATGAACCCTAAGATCTGTATCCAAATGTTTTTTTTCTCTTTCATGGGATTGTTTTTAACATATTTATAAGATGAATTCTTTGTTGCTTTGTATGTTCCCCTCCCCCATGGTATAACCCTGGCTTTCACTATATTTGATGTTGGTATAATTTGTGGAGGGGAAGGGGAAAAACAAATCCTTTAAATAGGGATACAGGTGGACAGATAGGGTGCATGTTTTCATATGACACAGAGGAAGAATAAGTCACAGAGCACAGAACTATTTTAGATTTAGTGAGACTTTTAAAAATAAATGACTTGGATTGAAATTTGTGTTTTACATAACTAAAATTGGACATAGAGAATAGATGATTTAGTATTAAAATATTTAATGTGAATGATACTGAATACCAGTCCACAAAAAGGATATTATAACATTATGGAGATTTGTTTTGAGCAAGCAGGAAAGCTTGGAAGTGAGCCTCAGTCAATATTTATGAGAGAAACTAAACTTTACTGTGCAAATATTAAGATAGTATCCGTACTCCAGTAAAATAAACTAGGAGTAAATTAATATCCTGGTAGTCTACTTTAACATTAGCTGAACAATGGAAGAGGTAAGTAAATATGTAATTCCATCAATTTCAGAGAGAAGAAAAAAAAGGTGACAAACAATTCTTATATTTAATTCAACATCACATCACTAAGAAGTACTATTTGTTTTTAGATGACCATACACACAACACCCATGATAAGTTAATACAAACCATGAACAATGTGACAGAATTCATCCTGCTGGGCCTCACCCAAGATCCTGAACTCCAAAACCTCTTGTTTGCTGTGTGTTTAATCATCTATTTGGTCACACTGGCAGGTAACACATTCATCTCCATCACCATCTTCATCAGCCCAGCCCTGGGGTGCCCCATGTACTTTTTCCTGTCCTACTTGTCTCTTATAGATGCTCTATACTCGACTTCCATTGCTCCCAAAATGATCCTGGACTTGGTATCTCAGAAGAACAGCATATCCTTCAATGGCTGCATGACACAGCTCTTTGCTGAACACTTCTTTGCTGCAGCAGAGATCATCTTGCTCATTGCCATGGCCTTTGACCGCTATGTGGCCATCTGCAAGCCCCTGCACTACACCACCATCATGAGCCGGCCTGTGTGCTCTTTCCTGGTGGGGGCAGCTGGAGTATTGGGGTTTATTCATGGAGGGATACAGGTTATGTTTATTGCTCAGTTGCCCTTCTGTGGCCCCAATGTCATTGACCACTTCATGTGTGATTTAATACCACTGCTGAAGTTGGCCTGCACTGATACTCACGCTTTGGGGCCTCTGATTGCTGCCAACAGTGGCTCACTCTGTTTGCTCATTTTTTTTATGCTGCTTGCTTCCTATGTGAACATCCTGTACTCCCTGAGGAATCACAGTTCTGAGGGGCGTCGCAAAGCCCTGTCCACCTGTGCCTCCCACATCACTGTGGTCATCTTATTCTTTGTACCTTGTTCCTACCTGTACCTCAGGCCCATGGTCTCCTTCCCTGCTGACAAACCTGTGACTGTGTTTTGCACTCTAGTCACACCTATGTTGAACCCTTTAATCTATACCCTCAGAAATGAGGAAGTGAAAAAGGCTATGAAGAAGCTCTGGAGTCAAATAATAAAAGCTGATCATATTTAAATCTCATGATTTCTGTATTTAGAAATGTAATGATGTCTTATAGAAACTCAATCTCCCAAATATTGATTAAAATTAAAATAAGGATCTTCTCTGCCTCATTTTTTTGTCAGTAATAGGGCTTGAACTCTGAGCCTGGGATGCTGTCCCTCAGCTCTTCAGCTCAAGGTGAGCACTCTACCACTTGAGCCACAGTGCCTCTTCCGTTTTTCTGGTGGTATATTGGAGATAAAAGCCTCACGGAGTTTCCTGCCGGGGCTGGCTTTGATCAACAATCCTCAGATCTTCACCTCTTAAGTAGCTAGGATTACAGGCATGAAGACACCAGGGCCAGGCCCAATTTTTTTGTACTTTTTTTATTGTAAAAATGTTGTACAGAGGGATTACAGTTACATAAGCAAGGTAATGATTACATTTCCTATTGAGCATTGTTACCTCCTCCTTTGTTTTTCTCGCACCATGTCTTCCTTCCCCGCCTCCCCAACTCCTCCTTTAGCCCACTAAGGTACTGGTCCAAACTTTTATTTGAAATAAAATTATAATTATTTACAGACTACACACTAAGATATGTGTTTAATCTATCTCCTTTAACATCCATAATTTCTGTATCAGATATCTTTAATCTCCTCTATTCTGTTATTCAATGCAACGTATTTTTTTCATTCATTGTTCTCCTGTACAACATTAGTACTTTTTTCCTATGGAAATGCATTTTGATGCCCAATATCACAATATACCTCTATTCATCTTCTTATATTCTTCTTAACTTGCTCAAACCAAAATTGAATTTTCAACTTTTATGAGATCAAATTATTATTTTTGGTTTTTTCAATGAGTAAGAAAATTCAGCATTTGTCTTTCTTTGCTTGACTTACTTCCTTTAGATAGTGTCTTCTACTTCTAGTCAGGTTGCCACAAAGCATTGGATTCAAATCGTTGTATAGCTAAATATTGCACAGTGAAAACATACCAAATTTTCTTGACCCACTTGTGTATTGATGGACACAATTTTTATTGAGAGCACATGTAAGGATGTACTAGAAAAGTCATTAAGACACAAATATTGCAGAAGTTCAAATGCTATTTCAGAGGTCCATGCAGGGTTTACTTTTTTTCAAATTATAAGAAGGAGAAATATGGGCCAAATCCAGTTTATATTCATGTTCTTAACAAAGCATTCATTAAATGTAATTTTTAATATTTTTATAAGGAAAGCCTCCAAGAGAGGAATGAACAATTGTTGTCTTAACTGCAGATGTGAAACCAATCAACAAAATTCTGGACTTTTCAACATCACCACAGCAGACAAAATTGAGTTTTTGTTTTTTAAAGAGAAAAAGCCACTACATATGGATGGACTGTAGAACGGTCTGGGATATCTTCAACAAGTGCACTGAACAACATATACTCTCAAGTTT
>NW_012267486.1:62226-68277 GCF_000151885.1 Dipodomys ordii | reverse complement strand
AAAATTAAAAGACATTAAACATAGAAAGACTGCTCTTGATGGTGGAGCAAAACATTATTACTGTGAAAATGACTATACTACCAAGGTTATCTACTGATTTAATATGATCCCAATTAATACCAAAAATATGTTCTTCTGCCAAGGTTATCTACTGATTTAATACGATCCCAATCAATGCCAAAAACATATTCTTCACAGAAACACAGAAAAAGCATCAAAACAACCATGCTATGAAGACACAAAAGATTCAAAATGGCTAAGCAATCTTGATGAAAAGAGAAAGAGCAATGCTGGAAGTATCTTAATAATTGACTTCAAAATAGAATACAGTCCTAGTGACAAAATAATTTAACATAATATAATGTTGACACAAAATCACAAGCATAAAACAATGGATTTGAAAAGAGATTAACCCTCACTGCCAGTTATTTGCCTTTCCACAAGAATGCCAAAAGCCTATGGTGCTGGGAACCCAAAATCCACTTGAAGAAGATTCAGACTAGGAATCTGTACAAAATCAGTTAAGACTTCATCAAATAACTACATATAAGACCTGTAAATTCAAGCCTACTACAAGGAAACTGAAGGAAAATGCCTCAAGACCTAAGTAGAGGCAGGACTTTGTTACTAGAACTCCAGTAGCTCAGGAGTCAAGAACAAGATTGATAAGCCCAATTATCAAGAAGGAAGGGTTCATTGAAGCATAAATGTGATCACAGCATATTAGTATATAAGATTCTACTTCATAAATGCCTTAATAAAACTCATTATCTTACACAATCAATATAGGCTAACAATAGTTACAAGGGAGCAGATGACTATGAGAGTTTGTTGAAAAATGAAAAGTGAAGAACAATAATGAGAATACCCAAGAAAGGTATTAGCTTTTCTTGGGGTCCTAAAATTTCAGGATTGTGTTAAATGGTTTAAAGGAAAAGACTGTTTTCAAGTCAAAAAAGAAGAAAAAGGAGGAAGGAGAAAGTAAGAAGAAAACACAGAGGAAGAAGAGGAAAAGAATGACAGAAGAGGAAGGGAAGAAGCGAAAAATGATTGCAATAAAAGTTGTGCCCTGTTCTTCAATGATACAGAAGCTGAAAGAAATGAGATCATAAAATCTTCATCCAAGGTGTTTTTTTCCACCTTTGGGCACATTGTTCGTGGCTGTGTGCTGAGTGTCATTTTCTCAATAGTGTCTAATTCTATGTATAATAGTTCTCTTTATGTGCAGCATAGAAAAGCAACAGGCCTCTGAGTTAACCAGGAAAATGTGCCATCTAAATAATCACATTGAAAACGTGGTTATGACATTTAAATTATCCAAACTTTGGTAGCTTAGAATTCTCCCACAAAATCCCTCAGTTGTCAATAAGAAGATCATTTTCACAATTGCTCAGGGTAACTAGCCACAAAAGCTTGAATTATGGTATTTCCATTCTCTACAACACCCATCTTGTCTATATGAGTCATCTCTAAACCACACTTAAAACCATACTAGTTCTTAAGCCAGGTTGAACAAAGTTCATAAACATGAAGAAGTTTTCAATAGTATGCAACTTACATCCTAAACTAGAACTAAAGTACTACATTAACCTCATATCAACTGCAGATCTTGAACTAATCACTAATAACATGTATGTGTGCCAATTGGGAAAAGTGAAAGACACTGATTATTGTCTTCATGAGTATTTCAGTACAACTAATTAGTAATCCTCTAAAGAGTATTGAAGGGCCAAAAGATGACCAAATCCCTCACTCTGTAAAGTATAATTAAGCATTTCTCGAGAGTCAGGGAATAAAGATCAGTGCACAAAGGGCAGGAACAGAGCCATGAAACAACAATATGAAATGTATTTGGGAGACACAACGAGTTTAGTTAGTGTGTTTTGAAAGGAGATCTTGAGTTTGTGTGTGCATTAAGAAAACAATGTTTGGCAAAATTGATTAAGGAACCGAATTCAACAAAGTCAATTTCATTTACTTATACATCTTATACTTAAATACATTGTTTTCTGAATTGGTTATATAGAGATTTTGCATTTTTTAATTTGGCTTGCTATTAGGTAGGTAGGTAGGTAGATAGATAGATAGATAGATAGATGGATAGATAGATAGATAGATAGATAGATAGATGACTTTCTTAGAACTTAATAAGAAAACAGAAAAGTGTACAAATTGAAGCCTAGAATTCTCCAAGTTTGCTAGCTGAAACAGCACATTTTGTGTGGGAACCCTGACTGAAAGGGAGAACTACAGGAGCAAAAATGTACAAGTTGAAGAATTATCTAAGGAGATAATGTGTCCAGTGCCTACATTGAATCTCATGGACTTAATGCATTTAGCCAAAGGAGAAGAAACCAAAAAACAGCATTCAGTCTAACAACAGAAAATTCCATAATCAGCTCCACCCAGGTCAGTTAAAATTGCATCTTTTCAAAACTTTGCAAACATATTTAAGCAATATACTTTTTCTGAGACAATTTTAGAGTCACAGATATAGCTTCAATCTGAGTATCCTTACTATGAAAATGAATTTGGACATGCTAGCATGTAAATATCCACAAAAAACATTATCTAAATTTTCCAAATCAGATGCTGCTAAAATGGCTTGGTATGTTTTACATATATTTCAATAAAACTTATTTATGTCTTATTACACATACTGATTCTATACATTTCAAAATATGTAGTAGCTTTAAAGGGGGGTGCCTTTTTGTGATTTCCATGTTGTCATTCTGATGATAGAATTTGTGAATTCAATCCATTAAGAATGACCAGCTTCCATTTCTTGGAGCTCATTTTGAAAAGCATCATTTTATGTGATCATTTGCACATACTTATTGAGCCCTTGTGATCCTTTCCTAAGAATATCCTCTTCTATTCTCACTGTGTGAATGCTTAGATTGCTGTTTAAGTAATCATGACCATGTGTAATTATTTGTCTTTAACTATCCATTGGGTTTACTTGTAGATTTATAGGCACATTGTATTTATTACAAGTGAGGGAAACCATACAGCCTACTCATTCTTTCTTCGTCTTTCCATTTTTCTTTGGTTAATTCCCTTCTCTTGCTGTTTTTTATTTCTGTACCTTTTATCTTGTAGGTGTTTATCTTATTTGAGGAGTAGAAAGGGGAAATAGTAGGGAAAAGGGTGAACCAATTCAGCAGTGAAACTCACTAGACACTCTGTGGGAAATGAACTATACAACTTAGGGGGAGTGAAGTTGGGAAGGGAAAACCTGGGAGAAAATAAGTAAGGGAATACAGTGTTCAAAAGGAAATGTACTCATTACCACTCTTGTGTAGCTGTACCCTCTCTGTACATCACCTCTACAAACAATTTTTAAATAGGGAATTTTTTTTTGGGGGGGGGTCCGATCGTGGGGCCTGAACTCTGGGTCTGGGCGCTGTGCCTCAGCTCTTCAGCTCAAGGCTAGCACTCTACCACTTGAGCCACAGTGCCACTTCCGGCTTTTTTCTTTTTTGCTTATGTGGTGCTGAGGAATCGAACCCAGGGCTTCTTGCATGCAAGGCAAGCGCTCTACCACTGAGCCGCCTTCCCAGCCCTAAATAGGGAATTTTTTTAAATGACTAGCAACAGCTATCATGTTTAAAAGACAAAATAGAAAGAAAACAACTCAGAGAATAAAGTTTCCTGGAAATCAAAGATCTTCTTCCAGACTTCTTAACTTCTACCCTGAAATTATCTTTGGGAAATTATATGCTATGTGTTTTGGCTTTAGATTTAGAGATTTGAGGAAAGAAGCAGAAAACAGAGAGAGTGAATAAAAATGATCATGGGCCTGGCTTACTTCACTTAATATGATTTCTTCCAGGAAGGAAAAGGTTGGGGAGGTGGGAAGGGAAGGCATGATAGGGGAAAAAAACAAAGAAGGGGGTAACAATGCTCGATAAAAAATGTACTCATTATCTTACTCTTGTAACTGTAACCCCTTTGTACAGTATCTTTACAATAAAAATATATATATATTAGAAATGATTATGGGGCTGGGAAGCTAGCTCAGTGGTAGAGTGCTTGCCTTACATGCATGAAGGCCCTGGCTTCAATTCCTCAGCACCACATAAGCAGAAAAAGCTGGAAGTGGCGCTGTCACTCAAGTGGTAGAGCACTAGCCTTGAGCTGAAGAGCTAAGGGACAGCACAGAGGCCAACTTCAGGCCCTAGAGCTGAACAAAAAAAAAATTATTATGCTCTTTATACCCACCTCGGGATCATTAAAAAATTACGTATTTTTGTACAGGCAATATTTCGACCAGTTCACAAAGTAAACTAATAGTATCTTTTAAATTACTGAATTATGCCAAAGGGAAAAGTCATTTATCTTAGCTTTCTCCTAACATCTATATCTTCTCAATAGGGTATATAGGATAGATGAATGTTTCCTCTAATTCTATTAGTGAAATGTGAATAGAAGTATTTGTCTAAGCCAAAGCATAATTCTATAGCTATTCATAGTTAAATTGCAAGGAAATTTATCTATGAAAAATTCACAGGAATTCCATAGTACTCACATGTCCTTATCTAAGGGAGGAAAGAAAAAAACATGACATAAGGTAACACAGAGACCGACATAATATCAATACTCGGTTAACTTTAATAACTCTAGCTCATATCAATCATAAAGAGAGAGAATGATTTTTTTTTGTCAGTCGAGGAGCTTGAACTCTGGGCTTAGGCGCTGTCGCTGTGCTCTTCAGCTCAAGGTGAGTGCTCTACCACTTGAGCCACAGCGCCACTTCTATCATTCATAAAGAAAGAAACTGCATCTGCAGCTATAATTCTAGGGTGCATGTTTTCATATGACAGAGAAGAAGAATAAGACATAGAGCACAGAACTATTTTAGATTTAGTAAGACTTCCAAAAGTAATGACTTGGATAGAAATTTGTGTTTTATGTAACTAAAATTGGACGTAGAGAATAGATGATTTTAGCATCAAAATATTTAATATGAATGATAGTGACTACCAATCCACAAAAAGGAAATTATACCATTATGGAGATTTGTCTTAAGCAAGCAGGAAAGCTTGGAAGTGAACCACAGTCAATATTTATGAGAGAAACTAAAATTTACTGTGCAAATATTAAGATAGTATCAGTATTCCAGTAAAATAAACTAGGAGTAAATTAATATCCTGGTAGTCTACTTTAACGTAATCTGAACAATGGAAGAGGTAAGTAAATATGTAATTCCAACAATTTCAGAGATTAGAAGGAACAGAGTGACAAAGTATTCTTATATTTAATTCAACATCACATCACTAAGAATTGCTATTTGTTTTTAGATGACCATACACACAATACCCAAGATGAGTTAATACAAACAATGAACAATGTGACAGAATTCATCCTGCTGGGCCTCACCCAAGATCCAGAACTCCAGGAGCTCTTGTTTGTTGTGTGTTTAAGCATCTATTTGGTCACACTGGCAGGTAACACATTCATCTCCATCACCATCTTAATCAGCCCATCCCTGGGGTGTCCCATGTACTTTTTCCTGTCCTACTTGTCTCTTATAGATGCTCTATACTCGACTTCCATTGCTCCCAAAATGATCGTGGACTTAGTATCTCAGATGAACACCATATCCTTCAATGGCTGCATGACACAGCTCTTTGCTGAACACATGTTTGCTGCAGCAGAGATCATCTTGCTCATTGCCATGGCCTTTGACCGCTATGTGGCCATCTGCAAACCGTTGCACTACACCACCATCATGAGCCGGCCTGTGTGTTCTTTCCTGCTGGTGGCAGCTGGAGTATTGGGGTTTATTCATGGAGGGATACAGGTTTTGTTTATTGCTCAGTTGCCTTTCTGTGGCCCCAATGTCATTGACCACTTCATATGTGATTTAATACCACTGCTGAAGTTGGCCTGCACTGACACTCATGCTTTGGGGCCTCTGATTACTGCCAACAGTGGCTCACTCTGTTTGCTCACATTTTTGATGCTGCTTGCTTCCTATGTGAACATCCTGTACTCCCTGAGGAATCACAGTTCTGAGGGGCGTCGCAAAGCCCTGTCCACCTGTGC
>NW_012267486.1:59196-61980 GCF_000151885.1 Dipodomys ordii | reverse complement strand
ATTTAATTCAACATCACATCACTAAGAATTGCTATTTGTTTTTAGATGACCATACACACAATACCCAAGATGAGTTAATACAAACAATGAACAATGTGACAGAATTCATCCTGCTGGGCCTCACCCAAGATCCAGAACTCCAGGAGCTCTTGTTTGTTGTGTGTTTAAGCATCTATTTGGTCACACTGGCAGGTAACACATTTATCTCCATCACCATCTTCATCAGCCCAGCCCTGGGGTGTCCCATGTACTTTTTCCTGTCCTACTTGTCTCTTATAGATGCTCTATACTCGACTTCCATTGCTCCCAAAATGATCGTGGACTTGGTATCTCAGAAAAGCACCATATCCTTCAATGGCTGCATGACACAGCTCTTTGCTGAACACGTGTTTGCTGCAGCAGAGATCATCTTGCTCATTGCCATGGCCTTTGACCGCTATGTGGCCATCTGCAAACCCTTGCACTACGCCACCATCATGAGCCGGCCTGTGTGCTCTTTCCTGCTGGTGGCAGCTGGAGTATTGGGGTTTATTCATGGAGGAATACAGGTTTTGTTTATTGCTCAGTTGCCTTTCTGTGGTCCCAATGTCATTGACCACTTCATATGTGATTTAATACCACTGCTGAAGTTGGCCTGCACTGACACTCATGCTTTGGGGCCTCTGATCACTGCCAACAGTGGCTCACTCTGTTTGCTCACATTTTTGATGCTCCTTGCTTCCTACGTGAACATCCTGTACTCCTTGAGGAATCACAGTTCTGAGGGGCGTCGCAAAGCCCTGTCCACCTGTGCTTCTCACATCACTGTGGTCATCTTATTCTTTGTACCTTGTTCCTATCTGTACCTCAGGCCCACGGTCTCCTTCCCCGCTGACAAATTTGTGGCTGTGTTTTTCACCCTAGTCACACCTATGTTGAACCCTTTAATCTACACCCTCAGGAATGAGGAGGTGAAAAAGGCTATGAGAAAGCTCTGGAGTCAAATAATGCAAAATGATGATATGCAAATCACATGATTTCTATATTTGGAAATGTAGTGACATTTTATAGATTCTCATTCTTTCTCATTATTCATTATAATTAAAATAGTTATTCATTTCATTTCTAATTTTATTTTTAAACCGAAGGTTGATTACTTCTGTTTAATCACATCAAGGTAACAAGCATGTCAATCTCCTTTAATGTCTATTATTTCTGTGTCAAGAATATTTAATTATCTCTATTCTCTTTACTCATAATACACAAAGTATCTGTTCATGCTTTACTGTGCTGTAGAATATTAGAATTTTCAGCTTTCATGAGATCAAATTATTATTTTTGTTTTTATTCATAAGTAAGAAAATACAGCATTTTTCTTTTTTTGTCTGACTTACTTCCCTTTCGATAGTGTCTTTGACTTCTAGTCACATTGCCACAAAGCACTGGATTCCATTCTTTGTGTAGCTAAATATTGCACAGTGACAACATACCAAATTTTCTTAATCTACCATCAATTCATGACACAATTTTTCTTTAAGAGCACATGCAAGGAGCTGGACTGGCATATTCATTAAGAACAGTTGTAATATTACCAAAAGTTCTATTTCAGAGGTCCTTGCAGTGTTTACTTCTTTTTCAAATCATAAGAAGAATAAATATGGGGTAAACCGGTTTTATTCATGTTCTTAGCAAATCACTCATAATATATGATTTTTAATATTTTGTGAGGTAAGACCCCATGAGTGGAATATACATAGGGCTTGTAGAGTCCAATCATTGTCTTAACTGGAGGTGTGAATCTGATCAACAAAATTCTTGGCAGCTTTCTTGATCACCACTGCAGCAAGGATGAAGATTTATTTTAAAAGAGGAAAGGCATCTGCTCATGGAAAAGAAGTGCAGAATGATTTGAAATGTCTTCAGTAAGTGCACTGGTCAGCATATAGGGTTTTTTTAAAAAAATATTTTGTGTTTAAGTATTTTTTATGGAACAGCTTTCATTCAACAGAGCAGTTTATGAATACAGTAACTCATGATCAATGTCATCCCTTTCAATATTCGCACCCACTACTTCCAACTCACCCCCCTCCTTAATTTGTAGGTTATGTGTTGATTTTTTTTGCTATATAACAAAGTGATTTCTGTATGCAATGCATCTTGGTCTGTGTCATCCCTTCAAAATCTTTTATCCCCCTTTAACCCACCTCAACCCTTATTTTGTCTCAATTTTGTGTACGTGCAATGCATTCTTGCCTGCATGCTACCCTTTTCCCCTCTTCATTGTTCTACCTCTCTCTCTCACCTTGCCCCTCCCCCTTGCAAGTACCCATTTCCTGGTACTAGTTTTGAGGGTCTTTGTCACAGTCCTTGTAAGCAATAGTGTTTGCACTCTCTCTAGAGTCTATTCTATTTCAATTACTTCATTTAACTGCTTGGATACCACCCAGTATATTTACTTATGAATTTGTATCTCCCACAAATATGGAAAATTATGCAACTTGTTTCTCTGAGTCTAGTTTACTTAATTTTTTCCAAGTCTTTCTATTTCCTAACAAATGGTATATTTTTCTTTTTTTAATTTATGACCCTTTAAAATTGATTTCTAGAGAGACCTGGAGTTCTTCTGCTAGTACTTATACAAGGTGTCACAGTTGAATTACTAGCACAAAAAGCTGCCTTTTAAAATAATATATATGGTTCCTGAGTGCTTGTGGCTCATGCTTATAATCCTGGCTACACAGGAGAGTGAGCTCTGGTGGATTGTAATTTGAAGTCAGCCCTGGCACAGACTTCATCTCTAAAATA
>NW_012267486.1:58139-59146 GCF_000151885.1 Dipodomys ordii | reverse complement strand
ATTAATCATGAAAATGTGCTATCTAAGTTATTGAGAGGGTGACGATAAGGAAAGTGTCAAGGCAGACATGGAGAGACAGCAGCAACTTCTTGTTGAAGATCTGGGAACCAAAGAAAGCCTGTGAAGATAGCATCCCCCTCTTCTTCTTGAAGACTATGGAAAACCAGGATAAGCCCTGCTGGTAGCAATGCTCTTGACACCAGAACAGATCTGTGCAGGGTACACTCCCCCTACACTTGGGGTACACGAACAAGATGTAGAACAGCTGAGGCTCACCCAGAAATGAGGTAAAAGACACACTCCATGAGCTACTGATTTCCAAGCTCTCTTGCTCGGAGAAACCTACACTCTCCTCATCTTTGCTGAGGAAGCAGTAGACAGAACCACATACAGCAGCTTGCACTCCTAGCTGGAGGCCGATACCAACCCTACTAAGAGGCGTTTTATTTTTTTAGTTCCCCTGACTGCTTGCTTTTGCATTCGATAAACTTTGCCTCTATTTCCACTATTCCTGCCTCAAAATTCCTTATTTAGTGAAGAAACAAAAGGATCCAAGACCCTTGTAAAATTAGATATAACTCCTTAAAAGAAGTCCAAAGGACTTTAAAATTATCCAGTCTTGGAAGCCGGAAGCCTTCCACCTAAAGGGTTACTTGCCAAAATAAAACATTCTCCAAGCTCTCTGCACAGAGTACTAGCATTTCCAGAACTCAAAGCAATTGAGCTGCTTAAGTCAGGTTTTCAGAAAGGAATCTCTTCTCTAACTCGGACTACACCTTATCCTCACCAGTGACACAATTAGGGGGCAGAAAAATACTATCAAGAAGTTTTTGAAATTATATTGCTCAAGTCTTGTCCTTAACCAAAGCCAGGACACAAGCTTTAACTTTATTCTATCTAAACTTTATTCTAACATCTAACAGGATGTGACCATTCTGTACTCCCTGAGGAATCACAGTTCTGAGGGACGTCGCAAAGCCCTGTCCACCTGTGCCTCTCACATCACT
>NW_012267486.1:55630-56786 GCF_000151885.1 Dipodomys ordii | reverse complement strand
ATTAAAAACCTCAGTGTAAGACCACCTACCCTAAAAATACTACAGAAAAAGATAGGGGAAACACAAGGGTTCCTTGGCACAGGTCGAAACTTCCTAAGATCCAGAATCACAACAAATCAAAGAAAGCAGGATAAATGGGATATCTTGTTCATGGGACATCATGTTTGCTGAGTGTGATTTTCTCAATAGTGTCTAAATCCAGTTATCATCATTCTTCCTTTGTTAAGTACAGAAAAAAAATATATGCCTCTGAAATAACCAAGAAAATGTGCCATCTAAATAATCACATTGAAAACGTTGATGTGACATGTAAATTATCCAAACGTTGATAGCTTAGAATTCTCCCACAAAATCCCTCAGTTGTCAATAAGAAGATCATTTTCACAATTGCTCAGGGTAACTAGCCACAAAAGCTTGAATTATGGTATTTCCATTCTCTAGAACACCCATTTTGTCTATATGAGACACCTTTAAACTACACTTAAAACCACACTTGTTCCTAAGCCAGGTTGAACAATGTTCATAAACATGAAGAAGTTTTCAAAAGTATGCAACTTACATCCTAAACTAGAATCAAAGTACTGCATTAACCTCATATCAACTGCAGATCTTGAACTAATCACTAATAACATGTATGTGTGCCAATTGGGAAAAGTAAGACACCGATTATTGTCTTTGTGATTATTTCAGTACAACTAATTAGTAATCCTCCAAAGAGGATTGTGGGGCCAAAGGATGACCAAATCCCTCACTCTGTAAAGTATAATTAAGCATTTCTCCAGAGTCAGGAAATAAAGATCAATGTACAAAGGACAGGAACAGAACCATGGAACAACAAGATGAAGATGTATTTGGGAGACACAACTCGAGTTTAGTTAGTGGGTTTTGAAAGGAGATCTTGGGTTTGTGTGTGCAATAAAAAAACAATCTTTGGCAAAACTGATTAAGGAATAGATTTATACAAAGTCAATTTCATTTACTTATACATCTTATACTTAAATACATTGCTTTCTGAATTGATTATATAGAGATTTTGCATTTTTTAATTTGGCTTACTATTAGATGGATAGACAGACAGACAGACAGACAGACAGGCAGGCAGGCAGGCAGATAGATAGATAGATAGATAGATAGATAGATAGATAGATAGATAGAT
>NW_012267486.1:52133-55330 GCF_000151885.1 Dipodomys ordii | reverse complement strand
GCACATTTTGTGTGGGAACCCTGACTGACAGGGAGAACTACAGGAGCAAAAAATGCACAAGTTGAAGAATTATCTAAGGAGATACTGTTTCCAGTGCCTACATTGAATCTCATGGACTTAATGCATTTAGCCAAAGGAGAAGAAACCAAAAAACAGCATTCAGTCTAACAACAGAAAATTCCATGATCAACTCCACCCAGGTCAGTTAAAACGGCATCTTTTTCAAAATTTTGCAAACATATTTGAGCAATATACTTTTTCTGAGACAATTTTAAAGTTACAGATATAGTTTCAATCTGAGTATCCTTACTAAGAAAATGAATTTAGACATGCTAACATGTAAATATCCACAGAAAACATTATCTAAATTTTCCAAATCAGATGCTGCTAAAATGACTTGTTATCTTTTTACATATATTTCAATAAAACTTATTTATGTCTTATTACACATACTGATTCTATACATTTCAATTTGTAGTAGCCTTAAAGGGGGGGTGCCTTTTTGTGATTTCCAGGCTGACATTCTGATGATAGAATTTGAGAATTTAATCCATTAACAATGACCAGCTTCCATTTCTTGGAGCTCATTTTGAAAAGCATCATTTTATATGATCATTTGCACATACCTATTGAGCCCTTGTGATCCTTTCCTAAGAATATCCTCTTCTATTCTCACTGTGTGAATGCTTAGATTGCTGTTTAAGTAATCATTTCCAGGTATAATTATTTGTCTTTAACTATCCATTGGGTTTACTTGTAGATTTATAGGCACATTGTATTTATTACAAGTGAGGGAAACCATACAGCCTAATCATTCTTTCTTCGTCTTTCCATTTTTCTTTGGTTAATTCCCTTCTCTTGTTGTTTTTTATTTCTGTACCTTTTGTCTTGTAGGTGTTTATCTTATTTGAGGAGCAGAAAGGGGAAGCACAGAAATAGTAGGGGAAAAGGTGAACCAATTCAGCAGTGAAACTCACTAGACACTCTGTGGGAAATGAACTATACAACTTAGGGGGAGTGAAGTTGGGAAGGGAAAACCTGGGAGAAAATAAGTAAGGTATTACACTGTTCAAAAGTAAATGTACTCATTACCTGACTTGTGTAGCTGTAACCTCTCTGTACATCACCTCTACAAACATTTTTTAAATAGGGAAATTTTTTAAATGACTAGCAACAGCTATCATGTTTAAAAGACAAAATAGAATGAAAACAACTCAGAGAATAAAATTTCCTGGAAATCAAAGGTCTTCTTCCAGACTTCTTAACTTCTACCCTGAAATTATCTTTGGGAAATTATATGCTATGTGTTTTGACTTTAGATTTAGAGATTTGAGGAAAGAAGCAGAAAACAGAGAGAGTGAATAAAAATGATCATGGGCCTGGCTTACTTCACTTACTATGATTTTTTCCAGGAAGGAGAAGGTTGGGGTGGTGGGAAGGGAAGGCATGATAGGGGGAAAAAAACAAAGAAGGAAGTAACAATGCTCGATAAGAAATGTACTCATTATCTTACTCTTGTAACTGTAACCCCTTTGTACAGTATCTTTACAATAAAAATATATATTAGAAATGATTATGGGGCTGGGAAGCTGGCTCAGTGGTAGAGTGCTTGCCTTACATACATGAAGGCCCTGGCTTCAATTCCTCAGCACCACATAAGCAGAAAAAGCTGGAAGTGGCACTGTGGCTCAAGTAGTATAATGCTAGCCTTGAGCTGAAGAGCTAAGGGACAGCTAGAGCTGACCAAAAAAAAATTATGCTCTTTATACCCACCTCGGGATCATTAAAAAATTACATGTTTTTGTACAGGCAATATTTGGACCGGTTCACAAAGTAAACTACTAGTATTTTTTAAATTACTGAATTATGCCAAAGGGAAAAGTCATTTTATCTTAGCCTTCTCCTAACATCTATATCTTGTCAATAGGGTATATAGGATAGACCAATGTTTCATTTAATTCTATTAGTGAAATGTGAATAGAAGTATTTGTCTAAGCCAAAGCATAATTCTATAGCTATTCATAGTTAAATTGCAAGAAAATTTATCTATGAAAAATTCACAGGAATTCCGTAGTACTCGCATGTCCCTATCCAAGGGAAGAAAGAAAGAAACATGACATAAGGTAACACAGAGACGGATATAACATCAATACTCGGTTAACTTTAATAACTCGAGATCATATCATTCATAAAGCGAGAGAATGGGTTTTTTTTGTCAGTTGTGGGGCTTGAACTCTGGGCTTGGGCGCTGTCGCTGCGCTCTTCAGCTCAAGGCAAGCTCTCTACCACTTGAACCAGAGCGCCACTTCTATCATTCATAAAGAAAGAAACTGCATCTGCAGCTATATTTCTAGGGTGCATGTTTTCATATGACAGAGAAGAAGAATAAGATATAGAGCACAAAACTACTTTAGATTTAGTAAGACTTGCAAAAATAAGGACTTGGAAAGAAATTTGTGTTTTATGTAACTAAAATTGGACATAGAGACTAGATGATTTTAGCATCTAAATAATTAATATGAATGATACTGACCACCAGTCTACAAAAAGGAAATTATAACATTATGGAGATTTGTTTTTTTTTTTTTGGGTCCGGTTGTGGGACCTGAACTCTGGGCCTGGGCGCTATCCCTCAGCTCTTCAGCTCAAGGCTAGCACTCTACCACTTGAGCCACAGCGTCACTTCCGGCTTTTTTCTTTTTGCTTATGTGGTGCTGAGGAATCGAACCCAGGGCCTTGAGCATGCAAGGCAAGCGCTCTACCACTGAGCCACCTTCCCAGCCCCTGGAGATTTGTTTTAAGCAAGCAGTAAAGCTTGGAAGTGAGCAGCAGTCAATATTTATGAGAGAAACTAAACTTTACTGTGCAAATATTAAGGTAGTATCAGTATTCCAGTAAAATAACCTAGGAGTAAATTAATATCCTGGTAGTCTACTTTAACATTATCTGAACAATGGAAGAGGTAAGTAAATATGTAATTCCATCAATTTCAGAGATTAGAAGGAAAAGAGTGACAAAGTATTCTTATATTTAATGCAACATCACATCACTAAGAAGTGCTATTTGTTTTTAGATGACCATACACACAACACCCAAGATGAGTTAATACAAACAATGAACAATGTGACAGAATTCATCCTGCTGGGCCTCACCCAAGATCCTGAACTCCAGAAGCTCTTGTTTGCTGTGTGTTTAAT
>NW_012267486.1:48971-50743 GCF_000151885.1 Dipodomys ordii | reverse complement strand
ACTGGGTTCCATTCTTTGTGTAGCTAAATATCGCACAGTGACAACATACCAAATTTTCTTAATCTACCATCAATTGATGACACAATTTTTCTTTAAGAGCACATGCAAGGAGCTGGACTGGCATATTCATTAAGAACAGTTGTAATATTACCAAAAGTTCTATTTCAGAGGTCCCTGCAGTGTTTACTTCTTTTTCAAATCATAAGAAGAAGAAATATGGGGTAAACCAGTTTTATTCATGTTCTTAGCAAATCACTCATAATATATGATTTTAATATTTTGTGAGGTAAGACCCCATGAATGGAATATACATAGGGCTTATAGAGTCCAATCATTGTCTTAACTGGAGGTGTGAACCTGATCAACAAAATTCTTGGCAGCTTTCTTGATCACCACTGCAGCAAGGATGAAGTTTTATTTTAAAAGAGGAAAGGCATCTGCTCATGGAAAAGAGGTGCAGAATGATTTGAAATGTCTTCAGTAAGTGCACTGGTCAGCATATAGGGTTTTTTTAAAAAATATTTTGTGTTTAAGTATTTTTTATGGAACAGCGTTCATTCAACAGAGCAGTTTATGAATACAGTAACTCATGATCATTGTCATCCCTTTCAATATTCGCACCCACCACTCCCAACTCACCCCCTTCCTTAATTTGTAGGTTATGTGTTGATTTTTTTTTGCTATATAACAAAGTGATTTCTGTATGCAATGCATCTTGGTCTGTGTCATCCCTTCAAAATCTTTTATTCCCCTCTAACCCACCTCAACCCTTATTTTGTCTCAATTTTGTGTACGTGCAATGCATTCTTGCCTGCATGCTACCCTTTTCCCCTCTTCATTGTTGTACCTCTCTCTCACCTTGCCCCTCCCCCTTGCAAGTACCCATTTCCTGGTACTAGTTTTGAAGGTCATTGTCACAGTCCTTGTAAGCAATAGTGTTTGCACTCTCTCTAGAGTCTATTCTATTTCAATTACTTCATTTAACTGCTTGGATACCACCCAGTATATTTACTTATGAATTTGTATCTCCCACAAATATGGAAAATTATGCAACTTGTTTCTCTGAGTCTAGTTTACTTAATTTTTTCCAAGTCTTTCTATTTCCTAACAAATGGTATATTTTTCTTTTTTTAATTTATAACCCTTTAAAATTGATTTCCAGAGAGACTTGGAGTTCTTCTGCTAGTACTTATGCAAGGTGTCACAGTTTAATTACCAGCACAAAAAGCTGCCTTTTAAAATAATATATATGGTTCCTGAGTGCTGGTGGCTCATGCTTATAATCCTGGCTACACAGGAGAGTGAGCTCTGGTGGATTGTAATTTGAAGTCAGCCCTGGCACAGACTTCATCTCTAAAATACCCAGCAAAAGAATGGCTGGAGGCATGATTCAGGGTGAAGCTCCAGTTGAGCACGTATGTCAAGGAGACACAAGGCCTTGCGTTCTAACCCCAGTACACATGGTATAGTTTTCAAGGAAATAGAAGTAAACAAGAAAAATATGGGAAGAAACAGAAATCAGCCAAGATCAAATGGATGAGTGAACATGATCAAAGTACTTTATATTCTTACAAAACTATGTCATGCAAAGTCTCTTATTTTTACAATTAATATAGACTAATGAAAGTAACAAGGAAGAGAAAGATTATGAGTAGGAAAAAATGATTTTAAAAAAAACCTCACAATAGCAGGGCCTAATACTTGTCCAAGAGGTCATAATTGCACAAGTATTTACCCCATAGCCATCTAAGATAAGCTGCTTCCTCAGCCAT
>NW_012267486.1:44667-47071 GCF_000151885.1 Dipodomys ordii | reverse complement strand
CTGGAATCAAATAATGAAAGCTGATGTTATGAAAATCTCATGATTCTGTATTTGGAAATGTACTGATATTTTCTAGAAACTCAATCTCCACAAATATTGATTAAAAATTAAAATAATGACCCTTTCTGCCCCAAATTTTTACTTGATATAGTAATTATAATTACTTATAGACTATACACTGTTGACATGTGTATTTAATCACATGAAGGAAATAAGTATTTCTATCTCCAGAAATGTCTATTATTTTGTATCAGGAGTCTTTAATCTCCTCTATTCTGTTATTCATATGATTAAAAATATATCTTTATGTGTTACTGTGCAGTAGAATGTTAAAACTTCTCTTTCCATGCAAATGTATTTTGATGCTTATTATCACAACCTACTTCTATTTGTTTTCTTATGTCCTGCCTAACTTCTTCAGACCAAAATTGAATTTTCAACTTTTATGTTATCAAATTATTATTTTGTTATTTTCTATGAGTAATAAAGTAAAGCATTTGTCTTTCTTTGCTTGACATACTTCTTTTATATACTGTCTTCTATTTCTAGTCAGGTTACCACAAAGCACCAGATTCCAATTATGTATAGCTAAATATTGCATATTGTAAACATACAAAATTTTCTTGATCCAATCATCCAATGAGGAACACAAAAATGTTTATTGAGAGCACATGTAAGGAACTTGACTGGCATACTTCATAAGATATAGTTGGAATGCTGCGAAAAGCTCACAATATATTTCAGAGGTCCATGTAGTATTTCTTTTCAAATCATAAGAAGGAGAAATATGAGGCAAATCCATTTTATATTCATAGTCTTAGCAAACCATTCATGAAATGTAATTTTTAATCTTTTTATGAGGAAAGGCCCCATGAGGGGAATGAACAAAGGGCTTATAGAAGTCCAGTTGTAGTCTTTCAACTTCTGTTACAGCCTTAGTAATAAAAACAATTTGGTACTGGCACAAGAATAGGCATGAGAAGCAATGGAAAGAATAGAAGAACCAGAAATGAACCCATAGACCTATAGCCACCTCATGATTAATAATGGAGCCAAAAGCACAAAATGTAAAAAAGAAATCCTCCTTAACAAATGGTGCTGGAAGAATTTGGTGTACACATGCAGAAAACTGATGTTAGATTTGTATATATCACCCTGCACCAAAAACAACTCCAAACGGATTAAAAACCTCAGTGTAAGACCACCTACCCTAAAAATACTACAGAAAAAGATAGGGGAAACACAAGGGTCCCTTGGCACAGGTCGAAACTTCCTAAGATCCAGAATCACAACAAATCAAAGAAAGACAGGATAAATGGGATATCTTGTTCATGGGACATCATGTTTGCTGAGTGTGATTTTCTCAATAGTGTCTAAATCCAGTTAACACCATTCTTCCTTTGTTAAGTACAGAAGAAAGATATATGCCTCTGAAATAACCAAGAAAATGTGTCATCTAAATAATCACATCTGACTTTTAAAATATTCAAACTTTGGCAGCTAAGAATTCTTCCACAAATTCCTCAGCTGTCAATAAGATTATTTTCACAATCACTCAGCTTACTCAGCCATATAATCTTGAATTATGGCATTTCCACTCTTTAGAACAGCCATTCTGTCTACATGAGTCACATTTTCAGAGATAAATTATTCTCTACACTTTGAACTATAGTTTAAAAAATATATTGTGAAGGGTTACAGTCATATAAATCAGGATATAGGTTTATTTCTTTTGGAACAATGTCATCCCCTCCCTCATTTTCTCCATTTTTTCCCTCCCAACAGCCTTACCCTCCAAATTATATACTTCATTTCCAACATAGTATCTAGTGAGTATCACTGTTGAATTAGTTCTCCTTTTGTCCCATCTACTGTTTCTATTTTTCTTCTTCCCCTCCTTTTATCAGATAAATTTTCATATAAGGCTAACAGTGAAAAGGGGGAAACAGAACAAAAAAGAACTGAAAACAGTAAAAAAAAAAACCCTCTGTTTCCATTTCTTGGAGGTTTTTTCGATAAGCATCATTTTATATGATCAGATGCACATAGCTATTGAGCCCTTGTGATCCTCTCCTAAGTATAACTTTCTTCGGTCTCACTGTGTGAATGTTTAGAATTCTGTTTGAGTTATCATGTTCAAGTGTGATTTTTTTTCTTTACTATCCACTGGGATTACGTGTAGATTTATAAGCCCATTCTAATTATTACAAATGAGGGGATCATGGAGCCTATGGTTCTTTGGGTCTGGCTTACTTCATTTAATTTTTTTTTCTTTTTACTTCACCTAATATATTTTCTTACAAAGGGAGCAAGATCATTCTTTCTAATGGAAACATGGAATTCTGTTATTAATATATACCATCTTTTCTTGATTCATTCATCCACTGAAGAGCATCTGGGTTGA
>NW_012267486.1:39679-43382 GCF_000151885.1 Dipodomys ordii | reverse complement strand
TTTTCAAATCATAAGAAGGAGAAATATGAGGCAAATCCATTTTATATTCATAGTCTTAGCAAACCATTCATGAAATGTAATTTTTAATCTTTTTATGAGGAAAGGCCCCATGAGGGGAATGAACAAAGGGCTTATAGAAGTCCAGTTGTAGTCTTTCAACTTCTGTTACAGCCTTAGTAATAAAAACAGTTTGGTACTGGCACAAGAATAGGCATGAGAAGCAATGGAAAGAATAGAAGAACCAGAAATGAACCCATAGACCTATAGCCACCTCATGATTAATAATGGAGCCAAAAGCACAAAATGTAAAAAAGAAAGCCTCCTTAACAAATGGTGCTGGAAGAATTTGGTGTACACATGCAGAAAACTGTTAGATTTGTATATATCACCCTGCACCAAAAACAACTCCAAATGAATTAAAAACCTCAGTGTAAGACCACCTACCCTAAAAATACTACAGAAAAAGATAGGGGAAACACAAGGGTCCCTTGGCACAGGTCGAAACTTCCTAAGATCCAGAATCACAACAAATCAAAGAAAGACAGGATAAATGGGATATCTTGTTCATGGGACATCATGTTTGCTGAGTGTGATTTTCTCAATAGTGTCTAAATCCAGTTAACACCATTCTTCCTTTGTTAAGTACAGAAGAAAGATATATGCCTCTGAAATAACCAAGAAAATGTGTCATCTAAATAATCACATCTGACTTTTAAAATATTCAAACTTTGGCAGCTAAGAATTCTTCCACAAATTCCTCAGCTGTCAATAAGATTATTTTCACAATCACTCAGCTTACTCAGCCATATAATCTTGAATTATGGCATTTCCACTCTTTAGAACAGCCATTCTGTCTACATGAGTCACATTTTCAGAGATAAATTATTCTCTACACTTTGAACTATAGTTTAAAAAATATATTGTGAAGGGTTACAGTCATATAAATCAGGATATAGGTTTATTTCTTTTGGAACAATGTCATCCCCTCCCTCATTTTCTCCATTTTTTCCCTCCCAACAGCCTTACCCTCCAAATTATATACTTCATTTCCAACATAGTGTCTAGTGAGTATCACTGTTGAATTAGTTCTCCTTTTGTCCCATCTACTGTTTCTATTTTTCTTCTTCCCCTCCTTTTATCAGATAAATTTTCATATAAGGCTAACAGTGAAAAGGGGGAAACAGAACAAAAAAGAACTGAAAACAGTAAAAAAAAAAAAAACCCTCTGTTTCCATTTCTTGGAGTTTTTTTTGATAAGCATCATTTTATATGATCATATGCACATAGCTATTGAGCCCTTGTGATCCTCTCCTAAGTATAACTTTCTTCGGTCTCACTGTGTGTATGTTTAGAATTCTGTTTGAGTTATCATGTTCAAGTGTGATTTTTTTGTCTTTTACTATCCACTGGGATTACGTGTAGATTTATAAGCCCATTCTAATTATTACAATTGAGGGGATCATGGAGCCTATGGTTCTTTGGGTCTGGCTTACTTCATTTAATTTTTTTTTCTTTTTACTTCACCTAATATATTTTCTTACAAAGGGAGCAAGATCATTCTTTCTAATGGAAACATGGAATTCTGTTATTAATATATACCATCTTTTCTTGATTCATTCATCCACTGAAGAGCATCTGGGTTGATACCATATCTTGGCTATGGTAAATAACGATTGCAATGTATATTGTTGGGCTGGTGGCTTTTGTGTGGCCTGGCGTGTGATCAATTGGCAAAATGCCAGGAGTGGGTCATAGGGGAGTTCTATGCTTAGTCTTCTCAAACTGCTTTCTCGACTGGTTGAACCAGCTTAGATTCCCACCAACAGTGTAGTAGGATTGCCTTTTTGCCTCATCCACACCAGCATCTGTTATTGTTAGTTTTCTTGATTCTGGCCATTCTAACTGGGGTGAGGTAGAATCTCAATGTTGTTTTGATTTACATTTCTTTCATGGCCAGAGATGTTGAACATTTCTTCAGGTATCTATTGTCCATTCTTATTTCTTCTGAAGAGTCTCTAAGCCTTTAGCTCACTTATTAATTGGGTTGTTGTTTCTCTGAAGATTTGTGGATTTGGGGGGTAGGGGATTTTTTGAGCTCTAGGCATATTTTAGATATGAGACCTTGACTGCTGCATATCTAATAGTTTCTCCCATCCTGTTGGCTTTCTATTTATCCTGCTAGTGATATCCTTTAACATGCAGAAACTCTTCAGTTTGATGCAGTCCCATTTATCCAACCTTTCTTTGATTTGTTGTGATTCTGGATCTTTACTTAGGAAGTTTCAAACTGTGCAAGGGACCCTTGTGTTTCCCCTATTCTTTTCTGTAATATTTTCAGGGTAGATGGTCTTTCACTAAGGTCTTTAATCCATTTGGAGTTGATTCTGGTGCAGGGTGATATTTAAGGAGCTAACTTCAGATTTCTGAATTTGTATAGCCAATTCTGCCAGCACTATTTGTTGAAGAGGCTTTGTTCTTTCCATCTTGTGTTTTTGGCTCCCTTATCAAACATGAGGTGGCAATTGGTCTTTGGGTTCATTTCTGGTTCTTCTAGTCTATTCCATTACTCTCAGGCTGATTCTTGTGCCAGTACCAAACTGTTTTTGTTACTATGGCTTTGTAATAGGCCCTGAAGTTCAGTATTGCTATTCTTCCTGTACTGACCCTCCTGCTAAGCATCATTTTTGCTATTTGGTATTCCATATGAATTTTTGGATTGCTTCTTCCATATCATTAAAGAATGTTGTGAATTTTGATGAGTATTGCATTGAATTTGTAGGTATCTTTGAGCAGTATTGCCATTTTCAAGATGTTAATCCTTCCAGTCCAGGAGAATGGAAGGATTTTCCATTTTATAAAATCTGATTTAATTTCCTTTTTCATGTTTTTAAAGTTTTCATGATAGAGTTCCTTCACATCTCTGCTTAAATTCATTCCTAGGTATTTTTCAGGTTACTTCAAATGGAGTTGCTTTCCTGATTTCAGGCTTGCTCTTCTCATCATTAGCATACGAAGCTACTGGTTTTCAAACTTTGCTTAAAACTATACCATATCATAAGCCAGGTTCAACAATGCTTATAAACATGAAGAAATTTTCAAAAGTATAGTATGCAACTTAAATCCTAAACTAGAGCCAAAGCACAGCATTACCCAATCTCAGCCACGGATCTAATGTCACTAATGACATTTACGTGTACCAGTTGGGAAAAGTGAAAGACATTGGCTATTTTCTTGGCAATCACTTTACTACATGTAGTTAGTAATCCTCTAGTAGAGCCAAAGGATGACCAAATTCTGCACTCTGTAAAGTGTACTTAAACCTTTCTCTTAGAGTCACGGAATAAATAATCACAACAGAGAAAAAGAGTCTGTGCATAAATGACAGGAACAGAGCTATGGGACAAGATGAAGATTTATTTTGGAGATACTACTCTTAACTTTAGTGGATTATGAGGAGATCTTGAAGCAAAGAGAAAAATACTATCTCCATATCATGTTTGTGTACACATTAAGAAAAAACTATTTGGCCAAAATGTTTAAGGAACAGACCTCTACAAGGTTAATTTCATTTAGTTCCTCATTTTACACTTGAAGATTATTTTCTGAATCAGATAATTAAGGATATAGTTTGCTTGTGTTTTACTTTGGATTGAACATTATTCAAACATAGCAGGAGATATACACATATACATATATATATATA
>NW_012267486.1:2377-38969 GCF_000151885.1 Dipodomys ordii | reverse complement strand
GCTTTAAGAGGTGCATTGCCTTTTTGTAATTTCCATGCTGTCACTCTGATGATAGATTTTTGAACTAAATCTATTAACATTGACTAGTAAATGACTAGCAACAGCCATCATCTTTAAGAGACAACATAGAAAGAAAACAACTCAGAGAATACAATTTCCTGAAAATCAAAGATCTTCCAGACATGTATTGATGCTAACAGCTCAAAGTGTTAACTTCTATCCTAAAATTATCTTTGGAAAATTGTGTGCCATGTGTTTTGCCAGAGATTTGGGATAAGGAGTAGAAAAAGGAGAGAGAGAGAGAATGAAACAGATTACACTCATTCTACCCACAATATATGTTCAGTCTGGAAAATCTACCTCTGTATCATTTAAAAACTACATATTTTTGTACAGACAATGTTTGTACCAGTTAACAATGAAAACTAAAAGTATCTTTTAAAATACTGAATTGATGCCAAAGGAAAAAGGCATCCTATCATAGCCTTCTCCTAATATTTATATCTAGTCAGTAGGATATATGGGATAGACTAGTGCTTCATTTAATTCTATTAGTAAAATATGAGGCAGGAGAGATTGAGGGAGGGTGTAACACTTCAAAAGGAAAGATTCTCGTTACCTGACTTATGTAACTGTAACCCCTCTGTGCATCATTTTTACAATGAAGTTTCAAATATCTAAAACAATGTGAGTGAAGACATTTATCAAAGCAAAAGCATAATTCTAGAGGTGCTCAAAGGCCACGTTGCAAAGAAAATTTCCATATGAAAAATTCATAGGAATTTTGTAGTATTTTCATATCTCTATCCAAAGAGACAAAAGAAAGGAACAAGAAATAAAGAGAGCCACATATGACAGCAAGGGCAATTACATAAATTGTACTGTTAGTTTTAATAACAATAGTCATACTATTCACAAAAGAAGAAACTCTATCTTCAGACCTATTTATAGGTTCCTGTGTTTTCCTATAAGAGAGAAAGAGTAAGTCACCGTGCAGTTGCTTTAGATTTAGCATACTTCACTCTTGGTATCAGAAAACAAATGACCTCAATACAAATTGAGTTTTATATAACTATAATTTGAAATAGAAATAGATAGGTGATTATAAATTCAAAATGATTAATATTGATGATATTTGGTGCCAGTCCACAACAAGGAAATTAAGCCACTTTGGGCATTTCTTTTAGAGCACACTGGAGTCACAGTAGATATTCATGAGAGAAACTTACATCAGTGTGAAGATATTGTCAGTATTCTATTAAATGAACTAGGACTGAATTACTATGCATTTGGGTGTCCTTTACAACTATCTGAAAAGTGGCATCCATTTCATGAACTGGAACGAAACCAGTGACCAAGTATCTTTGTATTGAATTCAACTTCTTATCACTGAGAAGTACTGTTTATTTTAGGGGGAACATACTTACACGACCTGAGATACATTAATACAAACCATGAACAATGTGATCCTGCTGGGCCTCACCCAGGATTCAGTACTCCAGAAGCTCTTGTTTGCTGTGTGTTTAATCACCTATTTGGTCACACTGACAGGCAACACATTCATCTCCATCACCATCTTTGTCAGCCCAGCCCTGGGGTGCCCCATGTACTTTTTCCTGTCCTACTTAATAATTATAGATGGTCTGTACTTCACTTCCATTGCTCCCAAAATTGATTGTGGACTTGGCATGTGAGAAGCGCACCATATCTTTCAATGGCTGCATGACACAGCTCTTTGCTGAACACGTGTTTGCTGCAGCAGAGATCATCTTGCTCATTGCCATGGCCTTTGACCGCTATGTGGCCATCTGCAAGCCCCTGCACTACACCACCATCATGAGCCGCCCTGTGTGCTCTTTCCTGGTGGTGGCAGCTGGAGTATTGGGGTTTATTCATGGATTCATCCAAGTTATGTTTATTGCTCAGTTGCCATTCTGTGGCCCCAATATCATTGACCACTTTATATGTGATTTAATACCGCTGCTCAAGTTGGCCTGCACCGACACTCACACTTTGGGGCCTCTGATTGCTGCCAACAGTGGGGCACAGTGTTCAATCACATTTTTGATGCTGTTTGCTTCCTATGTGAATATCCTGTACTCCCTGAGGAATCACAGTTCTGAGGGGCGTCGCAAAGCCCTGTCCACCTGTGCCTCTCACATCACTGTGGTCATCTTATTCTTTGTACCTTGTTCCTACCTGTACCTCAGGCCCATGGTCTCCTTCCCCACTGACAAAGCTGTTTTGCACCCTAGTGTTTTGCACCCTAGTCACACCTATGTTGAACCCTTTAATCTACACCCTCAGGAATGAGGAAATGAAAGGGCTATGAAGAAGCCCTTGGGTCAAATAATAAAAATTGATGATAAGTAAACCTTGTATAGACAGAGGGGTTACAGTTACATGAGTAAGGTAATGAGTACATTTCCTACCAAGCATTGTTACCCCCTCCTTTGTTTTCCCCCTACCATCCCTTCCCTTCCCACCTCCCCCAATCCCCACTACCCCCCTCCTCAATTTGTAAAGCTCTTTTGCAACATAGTGTCTTGTACATGGAGTGACAGGACAATTTTCTTCTTTGTTCTATCCCTCCTAAACACTAGTGAACAGTTTGTATTTTCAATTGTGTGAAATCCATTTTTTTTGTCGGTTATGGGGCTTGAACTCTGGGCCCTCAGCTCTTCAGCTCAAGGCTAGCACTCTACCACGTGAGCCACAGCACCACTTCCCACTTTTTCTGCTTATGTGGTGCTGAGGAATTGAACCCAGGGCCTCATGCATGCAAGGCAAGCACTCTACCACTGAGCCACTTTCCCCACCCCCATTTTTTATTTTTGTATGTGAGAATGTACAGTGTGTGTCTTTCTCTGGCCTTTCAGAACATCATCCAGCTTCCAGCTATGTTACTTCAGAGGACTGGATTTGGTACTTGTGTGGCTTAATATTGCATCAGCTCAATGTACCACATGTTTTGAATCTATTCATCTACCAATGGGCACAATAAATTTTAAATAAGATATTAAAACATTCAACTCTTCATGACACAGTCTGAATGCTTCCAAAAACCCTGGATATGTTTAGTCACCCATGCAATGTTGAATTTCTTTGCATGTAGGAGACATGTAGGATGTAGGAGAAATCTAACCTGTATCCATATTCTTCATAAAGCAGTCATAAAATGTTATTTTTTAATATTTTTGTGAGAAAAGCACCCAGGAGGATAAAGTACAACATTTTAAGAGTTGCCAGGAGCCAGTGGCTCACACCTGTCATCCTAGCTATGCAAGAGGCTGAAATCTGAGGGTGGAGGCTCAAAGCCAGCCTAGCAAGAAAGTTCATGAGACCCTCTGGACACTACACAGAAAATGAATTATACAACTTGTGGATGGGAATGGGAGGGAAAAACTGGGAGAGAGCAAATGAGGGATGACATTGTCCACAAAGAAATGTACTGTTACCTCACTTATGTAACTGGAACTCCTCTGTTACATCACCTTTATAATAGCAATTAAAAATAAAAATAAATGGAAAAAAACTGGTCACTAATAATGTGTCTTCATACCACCTGGGGAAAAAATAAAGCACACTGACTTTTGTCTCACGAAGATTTTAGAAAAAGCTAATTAGTAATCCTCTGGGTAATCCAGAGGCTAAAGTGTGAATAAATCTGCATTTTGTGTGTGTTTTTAACCATTGCTCTAGAATCAGTAAAGAAAGAATAACAAAGAAGGAAGCATCTATGAATAAACAACAGAGTAGAGACAGGGACCAACAAAAGAAAAATTTCTTTGGGAGACTGCACTTGAGCTTGGTTGGTCTCTAAGAAAATAGGGTAGAAATAAGAACTTGGGTGATGAGTAAAGCACATTATGATTCATGTGCTTTGCAAGGCAAAAAATTGAGCCAAACTGACTGTAAAACCACAGCTGACCATGTTGATTAATTTCATTTCTGTATTTGAAAATTGAATATACTAATGTTTACTCATTTGGATACTTGGGCTTTACTCACATTGTTTTTGCTTGAAAATGAGCACAATTCAAGGGTGGCAGGACAATATTCATTGTGAAATAATTCCTTACACTTTCATTGGAAACCAGGAAAGCACTCAGAACAATCAGAGTTTCCTAATGAACATAGCATAATTTTTGTGGGAAAGAAAAGCCCACAAACATACTAACAATAGGAACCACACATGCAAAAGTGTCCAAATTGGACAGTCATCCGGAGAGATGATTATTCTAGTGTCTTCAACTTTCAGCTCATGGAGTCAATCTAGTATGGATTGTTCAGAGGGGAAGAAATAAATTGCAGCACTCATTCTGAACACAGAGAAGTCCATAATCAACTGCACCCAGGTCAGTAAAAACTACATACTTACTCAAAATTTTCAGATCATTTTAGGCAAATTTTGTCTGAAATAATTTTTGTAGTTGCATATATGACTTAAATATTTGTGTTGTGTGAAAGATGAATTGAATATGATAACATGAATATATACATAGAAACACTTCATCAAATTCAAGTTCAATGCTTTTGGAACGATTTGATCATTTTTAAATATTGTGGCTAATTTTATATACATTATGCACACTGATTCTATACATTTTTGTTGGTCATGCAGTGAAGTCTTTTAGTGGCCTTTTAGTGATTTCCAAGCTGCCACTCTGAACTTTTCTCTTGTGAATTAAATTTACAAAGAATGATGAGCCACACAGATCATTCCCTGAGGTCAAAAACAGAAAACAAACAACTCAAACAATGATTTCCAAAAACTCTCACATATTCTACTGACTTCTGTTTATGATGTGAGTTCAGAATACTGACTTCCGTGCCAAGAAATATTCTTTTGCAAATTATGGGCTAAGATTTTGGGCAGGTATTGGAAAAAAAAAACAGAGAAGAAGGGCAGAGAATGAATAATATAGCTCAGTCTCTGTATAAGCAATGTGCCTCGCTATTGAAAATCTACATTATGATCAGTCAAGAATATGTACTTAATTAATTCAAGAGATCTACCTGTAGCAAGCAAAACTAAAAAACTCCTCTTAATTGAATTAATTGCACAGGGGAAAATTGTGCAATCTTACCTTTTGCAAACACAGATTTTGGGGTCCTCAGGAATGTCATATTACCAATGTCTTATTTGATTCCTTTTGTAAAATATGAGTAGAGATGCTTATAAAAAGTATACATGGAATAAACCTATAGCGACTCAAAGAGCAACAATAAGGAAAATTCATTTGTAAAATACTAGAACATGTACAAGGAATCTGTATCATTCATATATCAACTTCTGAAATGAAAGGAGAGTGTGAAATACAGAACCATTTGAAGCCAGACATATCATGGAGGGCAGTTAAAAGAGTTATAACCAGTAACTTTTAACAACAAAAGTTTCCTGACCTCAGAAAAAAAGAAACTCCCTCTGTAGCTTCAGTTGCACAAGTGTGTGTTTCATGGAAGAGAAATGAAGCATCAATCATAGAACAAATCGACCTTAAATTAAAAAAAATTAGATGCTCAATTTTAGACACATAATAGACTATAGGAGAAAATTATGTTTATCCACTTATATCAAATTAATTGTTATCTATGATCCTGGCAGCCATTTCACAAGACATAATTAAGCCAAATTTGATGTGGTTAAAACAAAGAAAGTTAGGAAGTGAGCCATAGCCCATAAGATTAATGCCATATTATTGTACTGTGTTACATGGATGATTTTTTCAGTATCTAAATGCATTGGAATGGATTACCCTCCTTCTGTACTTCACAAATATCTGTCAAATGGCACGAGTGACAAAAAAAGGCACTCCAACAATTTCAGAGACAGAATGAAACAGGTAACCTATAATTTTTATACTAAATTCAACCTCACATCTCTGAGGACTATGTATTTTCAGGTGGACCTTACACACACAACCCAAGAAACATTAATACAAACAATGAACAATGTGACAGAATTCATCCTGCTGGGCCTCACCCAAGATCCAGAACTCCAGAAGCTCTTGTTTGCTGTGTGCTTAATCATCTATTTGGTCACACTGACAGGCAACACATTCATCTCCATCACCATCTTCATCAGCCCGGCCCTGGGGTGCCCCATGTACTTTTTCCTGTCATACTTGTCCCTTATGGATGCTCTCTTCTCCACTTGCATGGTTCCCAAAATGATTGTGGACTTGGCATCTGAGAAGAGCACCATCTCCTACAATGGCTGCATAACACAGATCTTTGCCGAACATCTGTTTGCTGCAACAGAGATCATCTTGCTCATTGCCATGGCCTTTGACCGCTATGTGGCCATCTGCAAGCCCCTGCACTACACCACCATCATGAGCCGCCCTGTGTGCTCTTTCCTAGTCGGGGCAGCTGGAGTATTGGGGGTTATTCATGGATTGATCCAAGTTATGTTTATTGTTAAGTTGCCCTTCTGTGGCCCCAATGTCATTGACCACTTTATATGTGACTTAATACCAGTGCTGAAGTTAGCCTGCACTGACACTCACACTTTGGGGCCTCTGATCTCTGCCAACAGTGGGGCACAGTGTTCAATCACATTTTTGATGCTGCTGGCTTCCTATGTGAACATCCTGTACTCCCTGAGGAATCACAGTTCTGAGGGGCGTCGCAAAGCCCTGTCCACCTGTGCCTCCCACATCACTGTGGTCATCTTATTCTTTGTACCTTGTTCCTACCTGTACCTCAGGCCTATGGTCTCCTTCCCCACTGACAAAGCTGTGGCTGTGTTTTACACTCTAGTCACACCTATGTTGAACCCTTTAATCTACACCCTCAGAAATGAGGAAATGCAAAGAGCTATGAAGAAGCTCTGGAGTCAAATAATGAAAGCTGATGAGCTGAAAATCTCATGATTTCTGAATTTGGAACTGCAGAAATTTTTGTTTTGTTTTTGTTTTGTTTGCTTTTGTTTTATTTTTTTTCTGTCGGTCATGGGGCCTGAACTCTAGGACTAGGTGGTGTCCCTCAGCATTTCAGCTCAAGGCTAGCTCTCTACAACTTAAGCAACAGCACCACTTCTGGCCTTTTCTGCTTATGTGGTGCTGAGGAAACAAACCCAGGGCCTCATGCATGCAAGGCAAGTGCTCTACCACTGAGCCACCTTCCCAGTCCCTGTTGGGATATTTTCTAGCAACTCATTCTCCCTTTTTATCGATTAAAATTAAAATGGTGATCCTTTCTGCCCCAAGCTGTTGGCATAATAAATAAATTATTTATCAACCACAAACTAATGGCATGTAGACCATGTGTTTAATCATATGAAGTTGTAGGGAACTCTGGAGCCGAGCTGAGAGACTTGGATAGGGTGAAGAGATTATAAGGGCATCTCAAGGGCACTCAGAAGGCTGAGAGCTGAACCCTGGAAAGATCAAACAGTCTAGGCTAGACAGAGGTTGGCACTAACAGTTTAAACTATTGGAGATAAGAGGGAAGTGTCTATGTTAATGCTAGAGTGTGTTGCTTTCCTCTGCTTCCTAACAGAAGGGAGTCAGTTGTCACCTGTATGCAAACTATGTCTCATGTGGATGATTACAACTTCAAAATAGATTAATACCCTAGTCTCTGCAGGTACGGTAGTCACCTCTCCTGTACTGAACTAAATAAATGAACTTGTTAAAGGGACCTAGGGGTTCAGAATCTAGTTGGCCCTGGCACACCCTTTCCTATGCTCTCTCCCTTTCTCAGTTCTTTGCCCTGTATCCTGCACTGTTCTTGGTTGCAATTTGCAACAGAAGGTAATGAGCATTTCTATCCCTTAAGTGTCTATTATTTCTGTACCAAGAATCTTCCATCTCCTCTATTCTGCTATTCATAAAATATAAAATACATTTTCATGCATTACTGTGCTGTAGAACATTATTAGAACTTTTCTTCTCTGGAAATATATTTTGGTGCTTTATCACAACCTACCTCTATTCATCTTCTTCTGTCCTTCTTCTTACAGACCAAAATTGAATTTTCAATTCATATAAGATCAAATTCATATTTATCTTTTGATCTATGAGTAAGAAAACACAGTATTTGTATTTCTTTGCCTGACTTACTTCCTTTAGTTAGTGATTTCTACTCATGGTGCCACCAAGGGCTAGATTCTATTCCTTGTATAGCCAGATACAGGATAAACATACCAAATTTTCTTAATCCACTCATCTATTGATAAACACATTTTTTTCTTTTTTTCTAGTTTTTTCTTTTTTATTACTGTGAAAATACCATACAGAGGGGTTACAATTACATGAGCATGATAGTGATTACATTTCTTATCAAGCATTGTTGCCTCCTCCTTTGTTTCCCCTTCCCATCCCTTCCCCTCTCCAGCCCCCCACACCCACACCCTCCTACCACCACAACTCCAACCCCCCACTCAGCCAAAGTTGTAAAGTTTGTTTTTCGACATAACATCTTGTATATCTCATTCTTGTAATGGGTCCATCTGTAACCTTATTTAAACAGTTTTTTTCCCTTCCCCTCCACAAATTATATAAACACCAAATAGAATGAAAGCAGAGCTTATACCCGGGGAGGGGGTGGGGGAGAGACATACAAAGCAACAAAGAAATCATCTTATAAATATGTTGGAAACAATCACAAGAAAGAAAAAAAACATTTTAATCCTTATCTTGGAGTTCATTTCACATAACATCAACTTGTCTGATAGTTTCTGTTTGTCTCAGACATATACTAGTTATTGCAAATAAGGGAAACATGAGACCTACATTTCTTTTTTTTTAATTTTATTTTATTTGTGAACATACTGTACAGAGGGGTTACAATTATATGGGCAGGATAATGCATACATTTCTTACCAAGCATTGCAGCCTCCTCCTTTGTTTACCCTTCACATCCCTTCCCAGCCTCCCCCTTCCCCCCCCCAATACCAATCCTTCCCTCCCCCCCCCCCCCGCACCGACGTTGTAAAGCTCGTTTTGGACATGACAACTTGTACTTCTCATTGTTGCAACAGGTCCACCTGTATCCTTAAATGACTTGGTTTTCCCCATCTCCTCCACAAATTATACCAACATCAAATACAGTGAGAGCCAGGGTTATACATGGGGGAGGGACATACAAAGCAACAAAGAAATAATCTTATAAATGCGTTAGAAACACATGCATGAAAGAAAAAAACATTAAAATACATATCCAAGGGTTCATTTTCCTAACATCACATTATCTGACCTTTTCCGCTTGACTCATACATATTAGATATTGCAAATAAGGGAAACCATGGGATCTACATTTCTTTGGGCCTGGCTTACTTCACTTAATATAATTTTTTCCAAGTCTTTCCATTTCCTAACAAATGAGGCAATGATGACCCAGCAATTCCACTTTTGGGCATTTACCCAAATGATCACAAACAAGACCATACTAAAGCTACCAGCACAACTATGTTTATTGCAGCATTATTTACCATTGCTAAGATATGGAACCAACCCAGATGCCACTCAGTAGATGAATGGATCAAGAAAAAGTGGTATATATACACTATGGAATTCTATGCCTCCATCAGAAAGAATGACACAACAATTTTTATTAGGTGCACAAGTGAGAACCTGAACTGAAACTCACTAAGACACAGGCAGAAGGCTGCAAAAAACTCACAATATATTTAGGAGTGGATACAGAGTTTAATTATTATCAAATCAGAAAGAAGAAATATGGGCAGGTCCAACTTATATTCATGTTAATGTTCCTAGAAAAACACTAATAAAATAAAATGTTTAATCTTATTATGAGGAAAGTCCCCATGAGGGGAATATATGAAGTGCTGTAGAAATCTAATTGTTGTCTTCACACTTCTATTATAGTCCTACTAGTAAAAACAACTTAGTACTGCCACAGAATAGGCCTGAAGAACAATGGAATAGAATAGAAGATCCACAAATGAATCCACAGACCTATAGACATCTGATATTTGATAATGGAATAAAAAAACACAGGTTGGAAGAAAGATAACCTTTTTAGAAAATGGTGCTGGCAGAATTGGCTATACATGTGCAGAAAACTGAAGTTAGATCCGTATATATCGCCCGCACCAGAATCAACTCAAAATGGATTAAAGACCTCAGTGGAAGACCACCTACCCTGAAAATACTACAGAAAAGGATAGGAGAAACACTAGGGCCCCTTGGCACAGGTTGAAACTCCCTGAGTAAAGATCCAGAATCACAACAAATCAAAGAATGATTGGATAATGGGATTGCATCAAACTGAAGAGTTTCTTCATGGCAAAGGACATCACTAGCAAAACAAAGAGAAAGCCCACACAATGGGAGAAAATCTTTATTAGCTATGCATCACTAAAGGGCCTCATATTTAAAATATACTTAGAGTTCCAAAGATTAATTCCCCAACAAAACAAATCCTCAGAGAAACAACCCAGTTAGTTTAACAACCCAGTAAATAAATGGGCTAATGACTTCAAGAGACACTTCTCAGAAGAAGAAATAAAAATGACCAATAGACACATGAAGAAATGCTCAACATCTCTGGCCATAAAAGAAATGCAAACCAAAAAGCATTGGGATTTCACCTCACCCAAGTTAGAATACTCAATGATATTTTCAGATCTTGCCTAGCCATATGGGATAGAAATTCACAAAGGGAAACCATGAGTCAAGAACTCCTACTCCAATTATTTTTTAAAGCTAAAAACATCTCAGATTGTGTGTCTGTATCTATATGAAGGTAATGACATTATGAGCAAAAATTTGGATAAAACAATGCAGTCTACTTAACTATAGACACAACCTGGTGCTCATATCTGTAAAACTTATTCATCTTTCATAACTGAAGAGGAGGAGGAGGAAATACAGGAAGAAAAAAGAGGAGGAAGAACAGAGAGAGGGAAGAGAATGAAGTAGAACAGGAAGAGGAGGAGGAAGAAGAAAAAGAGGAGAGAAGTGATTACATTAGAAGTTCTGCCCAGTTTTTTCATTGCTGCAAAATCTGAACTACATAAGACAGTGAAATCTCCATCCTGCTCTGCTGCTTTCTAAACTTTTGGATATATTTTTATAGATGTTTGTTGTGTGTGATTTTCTCAAAAGTGTCTAAATCAAGCTGTCATTATTCTTCCATTGTACAATACAGAAAAAAGATACATGCCTCTGAAATAACCAGAAAAATCTGTCATATAATAATCACATATGACTTTTAAAGTATTCAAACTTTGGCAGCTAGGAATTCTTCCACAAACTCCTAGCTGTCAATAACATCACTGTAACAATCACTTAGGGTACTCAGACAAATAATCTTGAGTTATGGCATTTCCACACTTCAGAACAGCTATTCTGTCTACATGAGTCATATTTTCAGAGATAAATCCATTGTCTACACTTCATACTTTTTTCTAGCCCATCGCCTTAACCAATCGGCCACGACTACATTACACTTCATACTTTTAAAAAAAATATTGTAAAGGATTACAAACACATAAATCAGATGAGTACATTTCTTTTAAAAGTGTCATCTCCTCCCTCATTTTCTCTCAATTTTTTCCCTCCCAACACCCCTACACTCCAAGTTATGTAGTTAATTTCCAGCATAGTATCTAGTGAGTATCACAGCTGAATTAGTTCCCTCTTTATCCTATCCACCACTTCTATTTTTCTCTTTCCCTCCTTAAATCACATAAGTTTAGAGACAAAGGGTACAAAAATCAAAAACAGTGAAAAAAAGGGGAAAAAACAAAAAAAAAACTGAAAACAGTAACAAAAAACCCTCCTGTTTCCATTTCTTGGTGTTTATTTAAATAAGCATCATTTTATAGGATCATATGCACATAGCTATTGAGCCCTTGTGATCCTCTCCAAAGAATATTCTCCTTTGGCCTCACTGTGTGAGCGTTTAGAGTTCTGTTTAATTTATCATGTCCAAATGTGATTTTTTTTCTTTTACTATCCATTGGTATTACGTGTAGATTTATAGGCACATTCTAATTATTACAAATGAGGAAAACTATGGAGACCATGTTTATTTGAGTCTAACTTTGCTTAATATATTTTTTTAGATCTTTGCATTTCCTTACAAATCAGGCAATGTCATTCTGTCATTCTGTCTGATAGAAACATTCTGATAGAATTCCATTGTAAATATATACCATATTTTCTTCACCCATTCATCCACTGAAGAGCATCTGGGTTCATTCCATATCTTGGCTATGGTAAACAATGCTTGCAATGTATATGGTTGTGCTGATGGCTTTTATCTGTGTGGCCTGGTTTGTGGTCAATTGGATAAACAGCAGGAGTGGGATTGTTGGGTCATAGGGAAGCTCTATCTTTAGTCTTTTGAGGAACTTCCATACTGTTTTTCAGAGTGGTTGAACCAGCTTATATTCCCACCAACAGTGTAGTAGCAGTCCCTTTTGGCCACATCTCCACCTGCATCTGTTATATTTTTCTTGATAATGGCCATTATAAATGGGGTGAGATAGAATCTCAATGCTGTTTTGATTTGCATTGGACATTCTTCTTTTGAAAAGTCTCTCGTTAAGTGTCTCTTATTAGCTGAGTTGTTTTTTCTATGAGAATTTGTTTTGTTGGGGACTTAATATTTTGAACTCTAAGTATATTTTAAATATGAGGCCCTTGTGTGATGCATAGCTAGTAAAGATTTTCTCCCATTGTGTGGGCTTTCTCTTTGTCTTGCTAGTGATGTCCTTGGCCATGCAGAAACTCTTCAGTCTGATGCAATCCCGTTTATGCAACCTTTCTTTGATTTGTTGTGATTCATATCTTGACTCAGGGAGTTTCAACCTGTGCCCAGTTTTCCCCTATCCTTATCTGTAATATTTTCAGGGTAGGTGGTCTACCACTGAGGTTTTTAGTACGTTTGGATAAAAGGATCTAACTTCAGTTTTCTGCACATGTATAGCCAGTTCTGCCAGCATAATTTCTTCAAGGCTATCTTGCTTCAAAACTATGTTTTTTACACCTTTGTCAACTATCAGGTATCTATAGGTCTGTGGGTTCATTTGTGTATCTTCTATTCTATTCCATTGCTCATCAGGGCTATTCTTGTGCTGTATTTATTACTAGGGCTTTCTAATTAAATTTCACGTTTGATATTGATATTCCTCCAACACTGTTCTTCCTGCTAAAAATTGTTTTTGCTATAAAGGGTCTTCTATTATTCCATATGAATTTTTGATTATTTGTTCCATATCATTGAAGAATGTTTGGGGAATTTTGATAGGTATTGCATTTAAAGTGTAGACAGCTTTAGGCAATATTGATATTTTCACAATATTTTACCTTCCAATCCAGGAGCATGGAAGGGTTTAACATTTCATAAAATCTGATTTAATTTCCTTTTTCATGTTTTTAAAGTTTTCATGATAGAGTTCCTTCACATCTTCATTGAAGTTCATTACTAGTTATTGTTGGAAGCTAATACAAATTGAGTTGCCTTCCTGATTTCAGTCTTCCTATTCTCATTGTTGGCATATAGAAAAGCTACTGATCTTTAAAATTTACTTAAAACTACACCATATCTTAAGCCAGATTCAACTATATTTATAAGCATGAAGAAATTTTCAAAAGTATAGTATCCAATATAAATCCTAAACTAGACCCAAAGCACAGCAAAAACCCCATCTCAGCCATAGATCTACACCTAATCACTACTGGCATTGTTGTGCACCAATTAGGAAAAGTGAAAGACATTGACTATTTTCTTGGCAATCACTTCAGTACAGCTAGTAAGTAATCCTCTAGTGGGCCCAAAGGATGACCAAATTCTGCACTCTGTAAAATGTATTTAAGGCTTTTTCTAGAGTCAGGGAATAAAGAATCACAACAGAGGAAGTCTGTGCATAAATGACAGGCACAGAGTTATGGGACAAGATGAAGATTTATTTTGGAGACACTATTCTTCAGTTTAGTGGATTAGGAGGAGATCTTGAGCAAAGAGAAAAGTACTATCTCTACACAATGTTTGTATACACATTACAAAAAATATTTGGACAAAATGATTAAGAGACAGAAACCAACAAAATTAATTTCATATACTTCCTCATTTTATACTTGAATATATTGTTTTTTTATTCGACAGTTAAGGATTTATTTTGCTTATGTTTTACTTTACATTGAACATAATTCAAAGATAGCAGGAGATATATATATATATATATATATATGTAAAATGTGTGTGTGACTTTCTTAGACTTTCATAAGAAAACAGAAAAGTGTACTACATAAATCCTAGAACAATCAGTTTGTTACCTGAAACAATAGATTGTCTGTGGAAACCCAGATTGACAGTGAAAGCTACAAGAGCAAAAGTGTCCAAAATGGAGAAATATCTAAAGAGATAATGTTTCCATTGTCCCACATTGAATCTCATGGAGTCCATATACTGGGCCAAAGTAGAAGAAACCAAAATATGGCACTCAATCTAAAAACAAAGGATTCCATAATCAACTCTACCCAGGTAAGGGAAAACTAAACATTTTTCACAAATTCTAATATTAACTTATTTGGGACATGTATATTATGGCTTCAGTCTGACTATTCTTACTATGAAAATGCATTTGGTCATACTAATATATAAGTATCAACGGAAGACATTATCTGTAATTAGACAAATCACATGCTGTTAAAATGACTTGATAACTAAAAAGAAATTTTTAATAAGAAATATTGATACCTTATTAAGCATACTGATTCTATCCATTTCTATTTGTAACAGCCTTAAAAGGTAGGTTGCCTTGTGGTGATTTCCATGCTTTCAATCTGATAATAGGATTTTTTAATTAAATCTATTACAAATGACTAGCAAATGATTAGCAATTGCCATCATATTTAAGTGACAAAATAGAAAGGAAACAATTCAGAAAATACAATTTCCTGAAAATCAAAGATCTTGCAGACATGTATTAATGATGAATGCTTAACATGTAAACTTGTACTGCAAAATTATCTTTGGGAAGTTATGTGCCAGGTGTTTTGGCAGAGATTGGAAAAGATAAAAAGGAGAGAATGAGTAAAATGGATTATGCTCTTAAACCCACAATATATGTTCACTCTGGAAAATCCACCACTGGATCACTCAAAAATTACATATTTTTGAACAGGCAGCATTGTGGCCAGTAAACAATTAAAACTAAAACTGTCTTCTAATCTACTGAATGGATGGATGCCAAAGGAAAAGACATTTTATCTTAGCCTTCTCCTAATATTAATATCTTGTCAGTTAGTTAACTTTGAGTGGAGATTTGTATCTAAGCCAAAGCATAATTCTATAGCTGCTTAAATTTCAACTGCAAAGAAAATTTGGTATAAAAATATCATAGGGAATGTTGTGGAGGTATGAGGGAAGGGATGGTAGGGGAAAAACAAAGGAGGAGGTAACAATGCTTGAAAGGAAATGGACTCATTACCTTGTTTATGTAACAGTATTTTTACAGATAAAAAATATATAAAAATTCATAGAACTTTGTAGTATTTTCACTTCTCAATCCAAAAGGATAAAATAAAGGAACAGGAAATGAAGTTACATAAAACCAGGCATGGCATCAAGCACAAATAAATAAATAGTACTTAGTTAATTTTAATAACAATGTCATACAATTCACAAAGGAGGAAATTCCCTCTGCAGCCCTATTTCTAGGGTGCGGCATTTTCATATGGAAGAAGGGAAAAATGAGTCACAGAGCACAGCTGGTCTTGATTTGGTAAGACTTCACTATTGGTATCAGAAAACAAATGACTTTAATAAAGACTGAGTTTTACATAACTATAATTTGACATAGACATAGTTGATTATAAATTCAAAACAAGGAATATTGATGACATTTGCTGACGTCCCAAAACAAGGAAATTAAGCTTTTTTAAGATTTGTGTTAGAGCAAACAAGAGAGTTTGGAAGTGAGCCACAGTAGATATTCTTAAGAGAAATATACTTTCCTGGACAAATTATAAGACTGAATTATTAGTATTACATTAAAGGAACTAGGAATAAAATAATGTGCATGAGATCTTCTTTACAACTATCTGAAAAATGACAGAAGTGAGTAAATGTGTAGCTCCAGATAACAGAAGGAAATAGGTGAAAAAGTATTATTGTACTGAATTCAACATCACATCACTGAGAAGGACTATTTATTTTTAGGTGGACCATAATCACACAACCCAAGAAACATTAATACAAACCATGAACAATGTGACTGAATTCATCCTGCTGGGCCTCACCCAGGATCCAGAACTCCAGAAGCTCTTGTTTGCTGTGTGTTTAATCACCTATTTGGTCACATTGACAAGCAACACATTCATCTCCATCACCATCTTTGTCAGCCCAGCCCTGGGGTGCCCCATGTACTTTTTCCTGTCATACTTATCCCTTACAGATGCTCTCTTCTCTACATCCATTGCTCCCAAAATGATTGTGGACTTGGCATGTGAGAAGCGTACCATATCTTTCAATGGCTGCATGGCACAGGTCTTTATTGAACACGTGTTTGCTGCAGCAGAGATCATCTTGCTCATTGCCATGGCCTTTGACCGCTATGTGGCCATCTGCAAGCCCCTGCACTACACCACCATCATGAGCCGCCCTGTGTGCTCTTTCCTAGTGGGGGCAGCTGGAGTATTGGGGGTTATTCATGGATTGATACAGGTTATGTTCATTGCTGAGTTGCCCTTCTGTGGCCCAAATATCATTGACCATTTCATGTGTGATGTAATACCACTGCTGAAGTTGGCCTGCACCGACACTCACGCTTTGGGACCTCTGATCTCTGCCAACAGTGGGGCACAGTGTTCAATCACATTTTTGATGCTGCTGGCTTCCTATGTGAACATCCTGTACTCCCTGAGGAATCACAGTTCTGAGGGGCGTCGCAAAGCCCTGTCCACCTGTGCCTCTCACATCACTGTGGTCATCTTATTCTTTGTACCTTGTTCCTATCTGTACCTAAGGCCCATGGTCTCCTTTCCCACTGACAAAGCTGTGACTTTGTTTTGCACCCTAGTCACACCTATGTTGAACCCTTTAATCTACACCCTCAGGAATGAGGAAATGAAAAGGGCTATGAAGAAGCTTTGGGGTCCAATAATAAAAATTGATGATAAGTAAGCTTTTCATCAAAACTTTTTTTATCAAAACTGTTTACAATTAGGAAACTGAATTATCCTGTCTGCAACAAATTTTTTAATTAGAATAATACATTTCTGGAATATAAATTAATAACATATTTTTCATGTGTTTGAAAACATTAAAGTTGTGAACATATACTTCAACTTCAATATTTACCACATATTTGTGTCACTCTATTCTTTATAAAATGTATAGTAATTGTCATGATCAATATTTTTAGGTCTATAGAGCACTAGAACTTTTATTACTATGATATTATACTTTAGCACTAAGCATTCAATTTTCTTCTTTTATCTATCCCTTACCAGACTCTAGTTGAACACTTTGTATTTCCAATTGTGTGGAATCCATTTTCGATTTTCATATGTGAGTGAGAACATGCGGTGTGTGTCTTTCTATGCAAGGCTTCTTAACCTTACAGGACTTCACCCAACTTCTAGCTATGTTACTGCAGAGGACTGGAGTCCATTTTTAGTGGCTAAATATGGCATAAGGGAAATGTACAACACTTTTTAAATCTATTCTTCTATCGATCGACACATTAATTTTTAGATAAAATAACAGCACCTCCAACTCTACATGACACAGCCAGAATACTTCCACAGACCCTGAATATTTTTAGTCACCATCTCTTGTTTAATTTCTTTCCTTAACAAAAAGAAAATGATGTAAGATAAATCTAACCTGTATCTATATTCTTACCAAAGCAGTCACAAAATGTAAGTTTAAATATTTTTGTAAGAAAAGCACAATGAAGATAAAGTACAAAGTTTTAACAGTTGCCAGGAGCCAGTGGCTCACACCTATCCACCTAGCTATGCAGAAGAATGAAATCTGAGGGTTGGAGTTCAAATCCAGCCAAGCAAGAAAGTCCATGAGACTCTTATCTCCAGTTAACTACCAAAATATAAAGCCAGAAATGGAGCTGTGGCTCAAAGAGCAGACCCCAAGGACTGGTACCAACAAAAAAAGTTCAATAGTTCTCCCAGTACAAATGGAAACTGACCATCAAGATCCATGATAGCTTTCATAATCACCACTATAGCCAGAATGGTGTTTCATTCAAAAGAGGAAAAGCAACTATTTAAGAAGGGACTATCAACCCGTAGGCAATGCCTTCAAGAAGGACACTGACATACTTTCCATGTTCTCAGGTTTGAAAGGTTTGCAAATGTCTTCCTCGTGTACCCACTGACAGATTTGGACAAACCAGACAGAGAAAGAGAGCATTGCCACAACATTTTCACAAAAGGGAATGCTTTAAAACTTTCATGTCGATGGATGCTTGCAATATATCATTATCTACAAAGGAATGGGAAAACAAATAGAAGGGTGTAGGTCAAACAGAAACCCAACGGGCCTTGTCTCTAGTAAAAATTACGACTATAGTCATGAGCTAACTGATTGATCAGTCCTGACACTTCATCCACAGAAAGGAAGATGCACTAAATGAAATAATGACATTTTTGAAATTGAAATGATGTGTTCGTGCAAAAAAAATCAATAAAAATTAAGTGAACACCAAGTAAGCCTCAGTGATCACCTCAATGGGTCTGGGATGCTGGGGATGGACCATGATCACAGAAGGACTGGGCCTCTTAAAGATATAGAATAATTGAAATCCTGTTATGAGTAAGAGAAGCCAAATGATGAGTTGTTATCCCAGCAAGGATGCCTTGAGGGACTATGTCCTGACCATGGAAACAAAGCATGAGTTTATCACCAAGGCTTTTCTGGGCTTCAAATGTCATTAAGGCCAGGTGAGCTAGTGGCTCACACCTATAATCCTAGCTACTCATGAAGCTGAGATCTGATGATTGAGGTTCAAAGCCAACGTGGCAGGAATGTCCATAAGATTCTTATTTCCAATAAATGACTCAAAAGCGAGAAATAGAGCTGTGGCTCAATATGGACAGCACCAGTCTTGAGCAATAATGTTCAGGGACAGTGCTAGGGCCCTGAGTTCTACCCCAGAGCTGGCAGCAATAGGAAAAAAATGTCAATAAGTTTAACTGTAATTACAAAAGAAGAAACTAGGAGTGCAGGGATATATCTCCATAAAATAATGGCTATTCATGACAAGAGAGTAGCCAACATTGTACTAAGCAGGGAAAAATGAAACCATTCACTCTAAAAGCAAGAATGAACACATGAACCACTTTCTCCTTTGGGGCCAGGGATATGATTCTAGGCCACCTCTCAGATATGGTCTCTCGCTTTGGTGGTTAAAAGGACCTGCAAAAGCTCACTACAATCATCCCAAGTGGGCTGCTGAGTAAAGAGAATAGTTTCAAACAAATGAATTAAATCCTGGGGTTTCTCAGAGAAGGGGACATTTTGGTTGTGCCAATGGTATAGACCACTGTTAGAAAATGGCCAATATTGGAATTGCTGTTGACCATCCACATACATGCAACCTATGGCGCGAAAGGGAAAAACAGCTGTATTAGAAGAGGGGTTAATCCCACAGTGTCATTAAGATGGTTTAGCTGGCCCCTCAGAAACTTTAGGGACAGGTGCCGAGGGCTCAGCTGCAGGTTCTATAGCTCCCTCCTCCTCTTGATCATTCTCAGGCTCTGCAGAAGAAACCTGGGAAGGGGAGTATGGGGAAGGAAACATTTCTTCTTCCAAGTTATCTCCCTGAAAAATCAGGTTATACAATTTCCTTTCCTCTTTCTTAGGTTCTTTTTGTAAGTCTAGGGGGCTAGATGGAGTGTTGCCCATGGTTTCCAGTTACACACAGGCCTGAGAGTTAAAAAAAAGCTTACAAAGTGGGTATCTCCCAAATTGGTCTGCTGACTCCTGTAACAGGGAAGCAGAAGGAGCAGACCCACAGTGGGTGAGTTGGGTCCCTGTTAGGAGGACATCTTGATCAGTTCCGGCCCAACAGCTAACCGACCCACGCCCCCACAATTCTCACGGCGGGGTTCCAAGGACCCCCACCCCACCATTCTCACCGCAGGGTTCCAAGGACTCCCCCTCACAAGAGGATCTGGAATGTCTCCCAGTTCCTCCAGGGTTGTTGTGCAAGCTCATCCGCTTCAACAACCTTTTGCACAATATGAATCAGAGCAGCTGTCCTCACAAAGAAAAACGAAAGTAAAACAAACAGGCAAACCACAGGACAAGACCAATTAACACAGATGAACTGACAGTGCTGTTTTCTTACCTTCGGAGTCTGAGGTCCCGGGAGTCTTGGGGTATCCCGGATGAGCCCCCACTAATATGTAGTGTTGACATCACAGGACGCCCACCAAATAGAACACCAAGAATCAGACTTCCAAAATGCAAAAGCAAGGTTTTATTTAGACGGGCTGCAGCTCAGGGCTCGTCCTACACATTCACACAGCAGAGCCTAGGAGGACAGCCCTGAGCTAAAGATTTGCAGGGCTGAAACTACAAGGTGTTTACATTACCATTACATGTTGCTCTGCTAGCTGAGATAAACAAGCAACAAATGGTCACTGCCTCAAAAATGGAGTTACTTTAACCCTTCATAGATGATATAATCAAATACCTGAAAGACACCACCAACAAACACATTACATAAGCACCTTTAGGAGAGTACTAGTGTACAAGCTCAATGTACAAAAAGCAATAATATACCAAGAATGCATGCGCACAGAGAGAAATATGGAAAACAATTCCACTCAGAAGACTCAAAGAACTAAAGAAACTAGACATACACTTAACTAAAGATTATGAACAAAAGGTATAAAACATTGAAAAAAAAAGAGAAGAAAACATTCAAAAATGGGAAACTGACCATGTAGTGAAATAAGCCAGACTCATAAAGACAAAAACGACATTTTCTCTCCTACACGGAAACTACATTTTGAGGACATGAAAGTAAACAAGGAATAGAAAGAAAAATCAGCAGAGATCGAATGGAAGGGTGAGTGTGATCAAAGTACTTCATAGCCACACAAAAATATGACACACAATCTATGTTTTAATACCATTAATATAGACTAATGATATGTCTGAGACAAGCAGAAAAGGTCAGATGAGTTGATGTTAAGCGAGATGAACCCCAAGAAAAGGATTCCAATGTTTTTTTCTTTCTTGCAATTGTTTCTAACATGCTTATAAGATGATTTCTTTGTTGCTTTGTATGTCCCTCCCCCTCGGTATAACCCCTGTTTTCACTGTATTTGATGTTGGTATAATTTGTGGAGGGGAAGTTAAAAAACAAATCATTTAAAAAGAGATACAGGTGGACCATTAGAAAAATGAGATGTACAAGTCATTCAGTCAAAAAATGAACTTTACAACTTAGGCCTAGGGGGAGAATTGGTGGGGAGGGGAGATGGGAAGGGATGGGAAAGAGAAAGAAAGGAGGGTCAACAATGCTTCATAAGAAATGTCCTCAAATCTCACTCATGTAATTGTAACCCCTCTGTACAGTATTTTCACAATAAAAAAGAAAGAATAGAACAAGGAACAAAAGGGGTATGGATAGGATTACTGGCAAACAAACATGAAAATCTGATGACTATTGGGAATAAAATGAAAGCTTTTCTTTATTTTGGGGGTCTTGGTCTTACTAATTGTGTCAATTTTGTTTTCAGGAGAATTTTGATTTAGGAGGAAATAAGAAGGAAGGAAGGAAGGAAGGAAGGGAGGGAAGGGAACGAAAGGAAAGGACAGAAAAGGAGATTCCTTTAGAAGTTGCATCCAAAAATAAAAAACTTAAAGACATAAGAGTCAAGTCTCCTGTCTACACTGCTCAGTTCTCAAAATCTGAGCACATTAATTCATGACAATCTGCCTGAATATGTTTTTCTCAATAGCAAGTATTGGAAAGTTTGGTACCTAAGTCTAAGTATCATCACTCTCTATGGAGTTTCCGCTGAATTAACCATGAAAACATGCCATCTGAATCGTTGAGAGGTTAGCCATCAGGAAAAGAATAGGCAGATGTGGGAGAGGCAGGAGCCCCATGGTCATAACACCCCTTCCTCTTGCAGAAGACCCTGGGAACTAAAAAATTCAGAGACTGCAGCCCCTCTCCTTTGGAAGACTGGAAAACCAAGGTAAGCCCTGCTCATAATAATGCCCTCAATGACACCGAACAGACCTGTGCAGGGAAAAGTTCCCCTGCACTTGGGGTACATGAACAAGATGTAGAATAGCTGACACTCATCCAAAGGGGATGTAAGAGACACTCCACAGTCGACTTATTTCCGGGCTCTCTTGCACTGAGAAATCTACACTCTCTTCCTCCTTGCTGAGGGAGCAGTAGACAGAACTGCATATGGCAGCTTGCACTCCTAGCTGGAGGCCTATAGCAACCCCACTAGGAGGCTTTTCATTTTTTCACTTTCCCTAGCACCTTACTCTTGCATTCAGTTTACTTTGCCTCTGTTCCCACCCTTCCTGCCTCAAAATGCTTTATTTGGTGGAGAAAACACAAAGGATCCAAGACCCTTATAGGGTAGATACTCTATATTGGAAAGAAGTTGACTTGACTTTGATACCATCCAATCTTGGGAGCTGGAATCCTCCCACCTAAATCTCTTCAGTTATCAATAATAAAACATTCTCCAAACTCAAAGCATAATCAGAATACTGGCATTTCCAGTCCTCAAAGCAACAGCTGTTTAAATAAGCCAAGTTTTCAGAGAGAAATCCATTATCTAACTTTGACCTTAGCTTAAAACCACACCATATCCTACACCAGGAACAACAATGTCCAAATGGAAGAGAAAAACTTTCTCAAGAAGTTTTCAAAATTATATTACTCAAGGGCTGGGATGTAGCTCAGTGGCAAAGCGCTTGCCTAGCAAGTGCAACGTCCTGGGTTCGATCCCCAGTACCAAAAAAATAAAAAACACAAAATTATATTACTCAAATCTTATCCTAAACTACAGCTAAAGCCAACTTTAACTTGATTCTAACAACGTTTCTAAAATGGAACATTAATCATGTTTGTTAGAACCACCTGGGGAAAAGATTAAACACATTGAGTGTTGTCTACACAAAGACTTTAGCAACAGCCAATTACTAATCCTCCAGGTGATTTAAAGGCCAAACCATGACCAAATCTATCTTCTGTTTGTGTATTTAACTGCTGCTCTAGAGTCAGTAAAGAAAGAATCACAAAAAAGGATGATCTGTGAGTAAATTACAGAGTAGAGCCAGAGAACAACAGGAGGAAGATTTGTTTGAGAGACTACTTTTGAGGTTGGTCTGTCTCTAAGAAAATAGGGTAGACACAAGATCTTGGGTGATGAGTGAAACATATTATGTCTCCACATAGTGCATTATTTACAAGACAAAAAAATAACCAAAGTGCCTGTAAAACCAAGCTTGATCATTTTGATTTATTTGATTTCCATATTTGAAAGGTTCTCATTTGGATAACGGCACTAGTCCCACTATTTTTGCTTTTTTTTTACTTTTCCAATCATTTTTTATTATTAAGTAGTTATTCCAACAGGTTTTAATTCTATAATTCATGTTAGAAGCATAATTTCTAGTGATAAACATCACCCCTTCCATCACTGTCAATCATTTTCCCCACAATTTTATTTTATTTTTTTATTTTTTATTGTGATAATATCATACAGAGGGGTAACAATTACTTGGGCAAGATAATGACGAAATTTCATTTCAAGCATTGTTGCCTCCTCCTTTGTTTCCCTTTCCCATCCCTTACCCTCTATCCCTCACCATCCCCCAAAGTTGTAAAATTGCCTAGAGAGAAAATAATTCCAGTATGCTCAGCTTTCAACTCCTGGAGTTCATCTAGTACAGATTGTTCAGAGGGCAAGATATAAATGACAGCTCTCTTGCTGAAAACAGAGAATTCCATCATCATCTGCACCCAGGTCAGTAAAAACTACATCTTTGACCAAAATGTTATGATTATTTTATGCAACTATTTGTCTGAAGCAACATTTGTAGTTTGATTTAAAAATTTGTCTTTACTGCTCTGAAAATGAATTTGAGTACGATAACATGAAAATATCCATAGAAAATACACCATCTAATTCAAGTCACATGCTCTTAGAAAGATCTGATACTTTTTACACATTGTGGTTACTATTTATATTCACTATGCACACTGATTCTACACATTTTTGTTGGTAATGCCATGAAGTTTGGAGTTTGGATTGTTTTATTGGTGGTGGTGAGTTGTCATTGTTGTTGTCTTTCTATGATTTCCAGGCTACCACTCTGAACTTACCTTTTGTGAATTCAATTCACTAAGAATGACTAGACACAAAGATCATTCACTGAAGTCAAAAACAGAAAACAAATAACTCAGACAATGTTTCCCAAAATGTCAACATATTTTTCCTTTTAATAATGTTGTGAGTTCATAATACTGACTTCTGTGCCCAGAAATTGTCTTGGGCAAATTATGAGCTTTTTTATAGCAGATCTTACAAAAGGGAGAAGGGCAGAGAATAAATAATGTAGCTCATGCGGTTGGCTATTACAAATACGCCTCACTACTGAAAGTCCACATTTAGATGAGTCAAAAAGTACATGTCTTACTTTATTCAATAGATAAACCTGTATCAATAAAATCTAAAAACTCATCTTACTCAAATGAGTAAGGGGAACTTTCCACAGGGGAAAGTTGTGTTATCCTAGCTTTCCTCAACATAGATATATCTTGTCAACAGGAATGTCAGAGTACCTAAGGTAAAATGTGTAAAATGTGACTGCAGATATGTATCTCTTTCTTTGCTTTTTAAAAATTTGATCATCAAAGTGATGGACAGAGGGGGTTAAAGTTACATACCTAAGGTAGTGAGTATATTTCTTGTCGAACTTGTTACGCCCTCCCTTATTTTTCTCCCAGTTTCTCTCCCACCATAGTCCCCCCCCTCCAAGTTTTACAGCTCATTTCCAACATGTCTTGTGAGTATCTCTGTTGGTTCACCTTACCAAAATCTAATACAGTGACAACATGGGATAAACCACAGGAACAAAAACACAAAAGAGAAAAGAAGTCACATAGTACATTAAAAACAACAACAACAACAAAGGAAAAAAACCTCTTGTCTTGAAGTTCATTTCACTTAGCATTATCTTATATGGTCATATGTACATAGCTATTGAGCTATTCTACCCACCTGCTAGGCTTATCGTAGATATACACTAATAATTACAAATAAGGGAAACCATGAGTCCTATGTTTCTTTGGGTCTGGCTTACATCACTTAATATGGTGTTTTTCAACTCTTTCCATTTCCTTACAAATGGGGCAGTGTCATTCTTTCTGATGGAAGCATAGAATTCCAATATAGGTATACATATAGATACATATATATAGATACATATATATAGATACATAGACACACACACATATATATATATATATCATGTTTCTTGATCCATTCATCTACTGAGGTGCATTTGAGTTGGTTCCATATCTTAACTATGGTAAATAAGACTACAGTTACTTAAATAATCCTGGGTAGAACCCTATAGCTGATTGAAGTTCAACTGCAAGGATAATTTATTTATGAAACACTGTGACCACATACAGGAACTTCCTATCATTTAATACCAACCTCCAAAAGTATGAAGGAAGGAGCATGAAATACAGGCCCATGTTGAGCCAGACACAACATGGAGGGCTTAAAAGGTTGTAACAAGTAACATTTTTTTTTGTCCATGGTGGAGCCTGAACTCTGGGCCTGGGCGCTGTCCCTCAGCAACTCAGCTCAAGGCTAGCACTCTACCACGTGAGCCACAGCACCACTTCTGGCTTTGTCTGCTTATGTGGTGCTGAGGAAGCGAACCCAGGGCTTCATGAATGCAAGGCAAGCACTCTACCACTGAGCCACCTTCCCAGCCCAACCAGTAACTTTTAATAACAAGAGTTTCTGGGAAAGGAAGGAACTCCAACTGAAGCTCTATTTCTACAAACTTTGGTTTTCCTGTGAGATAAAGTATAAATCACATAACAAAGCCACTTTAAAGCAGCAAAACTTGAACCCTTGATTTTAGATAAATAATTGGGTGCAATAAAGAATATTGTTTATATACCTATAATTGGACACAGTTATTATTATAACTTAACAGTAATTTATATTCATGATGTTTGCTACTGCTACACAAAATGGAATTAAGCCAAATCTAAATTCTTAGAAGACAGAATGTTTGGAATGTGCCTTTAGGCCATAAGCCTAATGACACATTGATTCACTGTGTTAATTGTAAGATAAATACGGTATTGATTGAAATGAATAGAAAGTAGGCTTCCTGATTCAGTTAAGTGTTCTTCTTTTATGTGATATGTAAAATAACACATATGAGGAACTGTAGCTCCACCGATTTTACAGATAGAACAAAACAGGCAACAATGTATTTTTGTATTGACTTCCACTTCACATCACTGAGAACGACAATTTGTTTTTAGGTGGACCATACTCACACAAACCAAGAAATATTAATACAAACAATGAACAATGTGACAGAATTCATCCTGCTGGGCCTCACCCAAGATCCTGAACTCCAGAAGCTCTTGTTTGCTGTGTGTTTTATCATCTATTTGGTCACAATGGCAGGCAACACATTCATCTCAGTCACCATCTTCGTCAGCCCAGCCCTGGGATGCCCCATGTACTTTTTCCTGTCATACTTGTCCCTTATGGATGCTCTTTACTCCACGTCCATTGCTCCCCAAATGATCGTGAACTTAGCATCAGAGAAGAGCACCATATCCTACAATGGCTGCATGACACAGCTCTTTGCTGAACATCTGTTTGCTGCAACAGAGATCAGCTTGCTCATTGCCATGGCCTTTGACCGCTATGTGGCCATCTGCAAACCCTTGCACTACGCCACCATCATGAGCCGGCCTGTGTGCTCTTTCCTAGTGGGGGCAGCTGGAGTATTGGGGTTTATTCATGGATTGATCCAAGTTATGTTTATTGCTAAGTTGCCCTTCTGTGGGCCCAATGTCATTGACCACTTTACGTGTGATTTAATACCACTGCTGAAGTTGGCCTGCACTGACACTCACACTTTGGGGCCTCTGATTGCTGCCAACAGTGGGGCACAGTGTTCAATCACATTTTTGATGCTGTTTGCTTCCTATGTGAACATCCTGTACTCCCTGAGGAATCACAGTTCTGAGGGGCGTCGCAAAGCCCTGTCCACCTGTGCCTCCCACATCACTGTGGTCATCTTATTCTTTGTACCTTGTTCCTACCTGTACCTCAGGCCCATGGTCTCCTTCCCCATTGACAAAGCTGTGGCTGTGTTTTACACTCTAGTCACACCTATGTTGAACCCTTTAATCTACACCCTCAGGAATGAGGAAATGCAAAGAGCTATGAAGAAGCTCTGGAGTCAAATAATGAAAGCTGATGAGCTGAAAATCTCATGATTTCTGAATTTGGAACTGCAGAAATTTTTGTTTTGTTTTTGTTTTGTTTTGCTTTTGTTTTATTTTTTTTTCTGTCGGTCATGGGGCCTGAACTCTAGGACTAGGTGGTGTCCCTCAGCATTTCAGCTCAAGGCTAGCTCTCTACAACTTAAGCAACAGCACCACTTCTGGCTTTTTCTGCTTATGTGGTGCTGAGGAAACAAACCCAGGGCTTCATGCATGCAAGGCAAGCACTCTACCACTGAGCCACCTTCCCAGTCCCTGTTGGGATGTTTTCTAGAAACTCATTCTCCCTTTTTATCGATTAAAATTCAAATAGTGATCCTTTCTGCCCCAAACTGTTGGCATAATAAATATAATTATTTATCAACCACAGACTAATGGCATGTAGACCATGTGTTTAATCATATGAAGTCGTAGGGAACTCTGGAGCCGAGCTGAGAGACTGGGATAGGGTGAAGAGATTATAAGGGCATCTCAAGGGCACTCAGAAGGCTGAGAGCTGAACCCTGGAAAGATCAAACAGTCTAGGCTAGACAGAGGTTGGCACTAACAGTTTAAACTATTGGAGATAAGTTGGAAGTGACAATTTAATGATAGAATGTGTGTTGCTTCCGTCTGCTTCCTAAGAGAAGGGAGTAAGTTGTCGACTGTATGCAAACTATGTCTCATGGGGATGGTTGCAACTTCAAAATACATTGATATCTTAGTCTCTGCAGGTACCTGTAGTCACCTCTCCTGTACTGAACTAAATAAATGAGCTTGTTAAAGGGACCTAGGGGTTCAGAAGCCAGTGGGCCCTGGTACCCCCTTTCCTATGCTCTCTCTCTTTTCTCAGTTCTTTGCCCTGTATCCTGCACTGTCCTTGGTTGTAGCTGTCATTATTCTTCCATTGTGTGGTACAGAAAAAAAGATACATGCCTCTGAAATAACCAGAAAAATCTGTCATCTAAGTAATCACATATGACTTTTAAAGTATTCAAACTTTGGCAGCTAGGAATTCTTCCACAAACTCCTCAGCTGTCAATAACATCACTGTAACAATCACTCAGGGTACTCAGACACATAATCTTGAGTTATGGCATTTCCACACTTCAGAACAGCTATTCTGTCTACGTGAGTCATATTTTCAGGGATAAATCCATTCTCTATACTTTATAATTTTTTAAAAAACATTGTAAATGGTTACAATCACATAAACCAGATGAGTACAATTCTTTTAAAAATATCATCTCCTCCCTCATTTTCTCTCAATTTTTTCCCTCCCAACATCCCTACACTCCAAACTATGTAGCTAATTTCCAACATAGTATCTAGTGAGTATCACAGTTGAATTAGTTCCCCCTTTATCCCATTCACCACTTCTATTTTTCCTCTTCCCCTCCTTAAATCACATAAGGTTTTATACAAGAAAAATGGTACACAAATCATAAACAGTGAAAAAAAGAAAAAAACTGAAAAGAGTACAAAATAAACCCTCTTGTTTCCATTTCTCGGAGTTTATTTCAATAAGCATCATTTTATAGGATCATATGCACACAGCTATTGAGCCCTTGAGATCCTCTCCGAAGAATATTCTCCTTTGGTCTCAGTGTGTGAGTGTTAAGAGTTCTGTTTAATTTATCATGTCCAAATGTGATTTTTTTGTGTTTTACTATCCATTGGGATTACGAGTAGATTTATAGGCACATTCTAATTATTACAAATGAGGGAAACTATGGAAATGATTTTTCTTTAAGTCTGGCTTACTTTGCTTAATATATTTTTTTAGATCTTTGCATTTCCTTACAAATCAGGCATTGTCATTCTGTCTGATAGAAACATTTTGATAGAATTCCATTGGGGTGAGGTAGAATCTCAATGCTGTTTTGATTTGCATTGGCCATTCTAACTTATTCTGAAAAGTTTCTCTTTAAGTGTCTCTTATTAGTTGAGTTGTTTTTTCTATGAGGATTTATTTTATTGGGGAGTTAATATTTTGAACTCTAAGTATAATATAAATATGAGGCCTTTGTGTGATGCATTCCTAGTAGAGATTTTCTCCCATTCTGTGAGCTTTCTCTTTGTCTTGCTAGTGATGTCCTTTGCCATGCAGAAACTCTTCGGTTTGATGCAATCCCATTTATCCGAACTTTCTTTGTTGTGATTCTGGATCTTAACTCAGACACGAGTTGTTCCCCTATCCTTTTCTGTAATATTTTTGGGTATGTGGTCTTACACTGAAGTCTTCTATCTATTTGGAATTGATTCTGGTGCAGGGTGATATATAAGGTTCTAACTTCAGTTTTCTGCACATGTATAGACAATTCTGCCAGCACCATTTGTTAAAAAGGCTATCTTTCTTCCAACCTATGTTTTTTACTCCGTATCAGGTGTCTATAGGCCGGTGAGTTTATTTGTGGATCTTCTATTCTATTCCATTGGTCATCAGGCCTATTCTTGTGCCAATAGAAAGCTTTATTTATTATTCTAATTTTACATTTGATATTGATATTCCTCCAACACTGTTCTTCCTGCTAAAAATTGTTTTTGCTATGCAGGGTCTTCTATTATTCCATATGAATTTTTGATTATTTGTTCCATATCATTGAAGAATGTTTGGGGGATTTTGATAGGTATTGTATTTAATGTGTAGATAGCTTTAGGCAATATTGCCATTTTCACATTGTCATTCCTTCCAATCCAGGAGCATGGAAGGGTTTACCATTTCATAAAATATGATTTAATTTCCTTTTTCATGTTTTTAAAGTTTTCATGATAGAGTTCCTTCACATCTTCATTGAAGTTCATTACTAGTTATTGTTGGAAGCTAATACAAATTGAGGTGTCTTCCTGATTTCAGTCTTCCTATTCTCATTGTTGGCATATAGAAAAGCTACTGATCTTTAAAATTTACTTAAAACTACACCATATTGTAAGCCAGATTCAACTATATTTATAAGCATGAAGAAATTTTCAAAAGTATAGTATCCAATATAAATCCTAAACTAGTCTCAAAGCACAGCATTAACCCCATCTCAGCCACATATCTAGACCTAATCACTACTGGCATTGTTGTGCACCAATTAGTAAAAGTGAAAGACATTGACTATTTTCTTGGCAATCACTTCAGTACAGCTAGTAAGTAATCCTCTAGTGGGGCCAGAGGATCACCAAATTCTGCACTCTGTAAAGTGTATTTAAGGCTTTTTCTAGAGTCAGGGAATAAAGAATCACAACAGAGGAAGAGTCTGTGCATAAATAACAGGCACAGAGTTATGGGAAAAGATGAAGATTTATTCTGGAGACCCTATTCTTCAGTTTAGTGGATTAGGAGGAGATCTTGAGCAAAGAGAAAAGTACTATCTCTACACAATGTTTGTATACACATTACAAAAAATATTTGGACAAAATGATTAAGAGACAGAAACCAACAAAGATAATTTCATATACTTCCTCATTTTATACTTGAATATATTGTTTTTTTATTCGACAGTTAAGGATTTATTTTGCTTATGTTTTACTTTACATTGAACATAATTCAAAGATAGAAGGAGATATATAAAGATATATATATGTATGTATGTATGGTGTGTGTGTGACTTTCTTAGACTTTTATAAGAAAACAGAAAAGTGTACTCCTTAAATCCTAGAACAATCAGTTTGCTACCTGAAACAATAGATTGTCTGTGGAAACTCAGATTGACAGTGAAAGCTGCAAGAGCAAAATTGTCCAAAATGGAGAAATATCTAAAGAGATAATGTTTCCAGTGCCCCACATTGAATCTCATGGAGTCCATACATTGTGCCAAAGGAGAAGAAACCAAAATATGGCACTCAACCTAAAAACAATGTATTCCATAATCAACTGTACCCAGGTAAGGGAAAACTATAACTTTTTCACAAATTCTAATATTAACTTATTTGGGCCATTTATATTTTTTGAAACCATTATAGAGTTATATATATGGTTTTAATCTGAGTATTCTTACTATGAAAATGCATTTGGTCATATTAATATGTAAGTATCAACAGAAGATATAATCTATAATTGGACAAATAATATGCCCTTAAAATGACGATAATTTTAAAAAAACAATTTTAATAAGAAATATTGATACCTTATTAAGCATACTGATTCTATCCATTTCTATTTGTAGCAGCCTTAAGCGGTAGTTTGCCTTATGGTGATTTCCACTCTGATAATAGGATTTGTGAATTAAATCTATTACAAATGACTAGCTAATGATTAGCAATTGCCATCATTTTTAAGAGACAAAATAGAAAGGAAACAATTCAGAAAATACAATTTCCTGAAAATCAAAGATCTTGAAGACATGTATTGATGATGACAGCTTAACTTGTAAACTTGTACTGCAAAATTATCTTTGGAAAGTTATGAGTCAGGTGTTTTGGCAGAGATTGGTGAAAAGATAGAAAGGAGAGAATGAGTAAAATGGATTATGCTCTTATACCCACAATATATGTTCACACTGGAAAATCCACCACTGGATCACTCAAAAATTACATATTTTTGAACAGGCAGCATTGTGGCCAGTAAACAATTAAAACTAAAACTGTCTTCTAATCTACTGAATGGATGGATGCCAAAGGAAAAGACATTTTATCTTTATATTAGCCTTCTCCTAATATTTATATCTTGTCAGTAAGTTATACAGGATAGAGTAAGGTTTCATTTAATTCTATTAGTTAATTTTGAGTGGAGATTTGTATCTAAGCCAAAGCATAATTCTATAGCAGCTCAAAGTTCAACTGCAAAGAAAACTTGGTATAAAAATATCATAGGGAATGTAGTTGTGGAGGTAGGAGGGAAGGGATGGTAGGGGAAAAACAAAGGAGGAGGTAACAATGCTTGAAAGGAAATGGACTCATTACTTTGTTTATGTAACAGTATTTTTACAGATAAAAAAATATATAAAAAATTCATAGAACTTTATATTATTTTCACTTCTCAATCCAAAAGGATAAAATAAAGGAACAGGAAATGAAGTTAGATAGAGCCACGCATGGCATCAAGCACAATTAAATAAATAGTACTTAGTTAACTTTAATAACAATGTCATACCATTCACAAAGGAGGAAATTCCTTCCTATTTCTAGGGTGCAGCGTTTTCATATGAAAGAAGGGAAAAATGAGTCACAGAGCATAGCTGGTCTTGATTTGGTAAGACTTCACTATTGGTATCAGAAAATAAATGACTTTAATAAAGACTGAGTTTTACATAACTATAATTTGACATAGACATAATTGATTAAAAATTCAAAACAAGGAATATTGATGGCATTTGCTGACATCCCAAAACAAGGAAATTAAGCTTTTTTAAGATTTGTTTTTGAGAAAACAAGAATTTGGAAGTGAGCCACAGTAGATATTCTTAAGTGAGACAAACTTTCCTGGATAAATTATAAGACTGAATTATTACATTAAATGAACTAGGAATAAAATGATGTGAATGAGATCTTCTTTACAACTATCTGAAAAATGACAGAAGTGAGTAAATGTGTAGCTCCAGATAACAGAAGGAAACAGGTGACAAAGTATTATTGTATTGAATTCAACATCACATCACTGAGAAGGACTATTTATTTTTAGTTGGACCATAATCACAAAACCCAAGAAACATTAACATAAAACATGAACAATGTGACAGAATTCATCCTGCTGGGCCTCACCCAGGATCCAGAACTCCAGAAGCTCTTGTTTGCTGTGTGTTTAATCACCTATTTGGTCACATTGACAAGCAACACATTCATCTCCATCACCATCTTTGTTAGCCCAGCCCTGGGGTGTCCCATGTACTTTTTCCTGTCCTACTTATCCCTTACAGATGCTCTCTTCTCTACTTCCATTGCTCCCAAAATGATTGTGGACTTGGCATCTGAGAAGCACACTATATCTTTCAATGGCTGCATGACACAGGTCTTTGTTGAACACGTGTTTGCTGCAGCAGAGATCATCTTGCTCATTGCCATGGCCTTTGACCGCTATGTGGCCATCTGCAAGCCCCTGCACTACACCACCATCATGAGCCGCCCTGTGTGCTCTTTCCTGGTGGGGGCAGCTGGAGTATTGGGGTTTATTCATGGATTGATCCAAGTTATGTTTATTGCTCAGTTGCCTTTCTGTGGCCCCAATATCATTGACCACTTTGCATGTGATTTAATACCACTGCTGAAGTTGGCCTGCACTGACACTCACACTTTGGGGCCTCTGATTGCTGCCAACAGTGGGGCACAGTGTTCAATCACATTTTTGATGCTGTTTGCTTCCTATGTGAATATCCTGTACTCCCTGAGGAATCACAGTTCTGAGGGGCGTCGCAAAGCCCTGTCCACCTGTGCCTCTCACATCACTGTGGTCATCTTATTCTTTGTACCTTGTTCCTACCTGTATCTCAGGCCCATGGTCTCCTTTCCCACTGACAAAGCTGTGACTTTGTTTTGCACCCTAGTCACACCTATGTTGAACCCTTTAATCTACACCCTCAGGAATGAGGAAATGAAAAGGGCTATGAAGATGCTCTGTGGTCCAATAATAAAAATTGATGATAAGTAAGCTTTTCATCAAAACTTTTTTATCAAAACTGTTTACAATTAGGAAACTGAATTATCCTGTCTGCAACAAATTTTTAATTAGAATAATACATTTCTGAAATACAAATTAATAACATATTGTTCATGTATTTGAAAACATTAAAGTTGTAAACATATCCTTCTACTTCAATATTTACCATATTTTTGTGTCACTCTACTTCTTTATAAAATGTATAGTAATTGTCATGATCAATATTTTTAGGCCTATAGAGCACTAGAACTTTTCTTACTATGATATTATACTTTAGCACTAAGCATTCAATTTTCTTCTTTTTTCTATCCCTTACCAGACTTTAGTGAGCACTTTGTATATCCAATTGTTTGGAATCCATTTTTGATTTTCATATGTGAGTGAGAACATGCGGTGTGTGTCTTTCTATGCAAGGCTTCTTAACCTTACAGGACCTCACCCAACTTCTAGCTATGTTACTGCAGAGGACTGGATTCCGTCTTTTAGTGGCTAAATATGGCATAAGGGAAATGTACAACACTTTTTTAATCTATTCTTCTATTGATAGAATAACAGCACCTCCAACTCTTCATGACACAGCCAGAATACTTCCCAAAACCCTGAATATTTTTAGTCACCATTTCATGTTCAATTTCTTTGCTTAACAAAAAGAAAATGATGTAAGATAAATCTAACCTGTATCTATATTCTTACCAGAGCAGTCACAAAATGTAAGTTTTAATATTTTTGTGAGAAAAGCACAATGAAGATAAAGTACAAAGTTTTAACTGTTGCCAAGAGCCAGTGGCTCACACCTATCCACCTAGCTATGCAGTAGCCTGAAATCTGAGGGTTCGAGTTCAAATACAGCCAAGCAAGAAAGTCCATGAGACTCTTATCTCCAGCTAACTACCAAAATATAAAGCCAGAAGTGGAGGTGTGGCTCAAAGAGTAGACCCCAAGGACTGGTACCAACAAAAAAGTTCAGTAGTTCTCTCAGTACAAATGGAAACTGACCATCAATATCCATGATAGCTTTCATAATTACCACTATAGCCAGAATGGTGTTTCATTCAAAAGAGGAGAAGCAACTATTTAAGAAGGGACTATCAACCCGTAGGCAATGCCTTCAAGAAGGACACTGACATACTTTCCATGTTCTCAGGTTTGAAAGGTTTGCAAATGTCTTCCTCTTGTACCCACTGACAGATTTGGATGAACCAGACAGAGAAAGAGAACACTGCCACAATTGAAAATCAGTAAACAGAAACCCTGAGAATGGCTCCAGGCTGGGCTCTGTGAGTTTTTCACAAACTAGCCCCCGGGAAAAGCTACTGTCTGTTGAAAGGCCTCAACTCTATCCAGAATCTAGCCACACCACTGCATCCCCCTCTTTTGTGATACTCAAAGCAGATCTCCAAATGAACTAGCCTGGGAGGAGGATCACCAAATTCTGGGTAAAGCAGAGCATTTTTCTGGCTGTTCGAACAAACTGACTTAAGAAACCAACCAAGCCACAGGACCACAAGCAGACCAGAGACTCCAACAATAGGTTGGTTACCGACACAAGGGAGATTTTTCCCACCCCTTCCAAAAATAAAATCAAAGAACTTTTTTTTTCTTCTTCTTCTTCTTTTTTATTTTTTGTACCTTATACAAAAAAAATTATCTTTTCTAAAATTTTTTTAATCTTTAATTTTTGCCTTTTTTGAAAAAAAAAATTGTTTTCCAGAAGCTTTTTTTCCTCTTATAATTTTTATTTTAGGGATACGTGAGTGTGCGTTTTTCTTTCTTTTTTTTGTTTTCTTTCTCTTTTTAATTATCTTTTTGTTTTTTGTTTAGGTCTACTGAACTTCTCATCTTTTTTTTCTTCCTTTCTTATCCTTTTCACCTTCTCCTCTCTTTCGTTCTTCTTTATGTGACTTAATTCTTGTCATGCACATCCTCAGATAAACCCTTAGTTGACTATTAGACCTTATCCCCAATTGTGTACACACTTAATCCACAAATTTATCACTCAATTCAAAACCTCTAAGACTTAAATTCCTTAAGAGCAGTACTACCTCTTTATACCTATATAATATTTTAAGCATTTTTATTTTTAAGTTTTTCACATCTCCTTTATATCCTTTCCCTTCTCTCAATATATTCATGTTCTTCTCTAAATAGATTGTTATCGAATCTATAAAATTTTATTAATTTTGACTTTTCTATTTTTTCTGGTCTCTTTTCTTTTCCCTTTCCCTTTCTTCTTTTTTTCTCCCTCTCTACTTTCATCCTACCCAACCTATTTCCTGCTTTGAGATTAGGACTCAGTTAACTCTCCCTGAGCCTCCCCACATCAATCTATTCCTATTTTTAACCTACATCTCTCCCTAACCCTAATAATTTCTGGTCTTCCAAATTATTCTTTGCCCATTAACATATAGTTGTTTGATGTTGAATAGATGTATCTGTTGAACTATATTGTATCTGTAGACTATTGACTGTGCAAATTCAGACTTGGGTTGATGCTTGCCTTAAGATAGTGTTCTAGCACAAAACTGGTGCTATTTTCATCTCAAATG
>NW_012267486.1:0-483 GCF_000151885.1 Dipodomys ordii | reverse complement strand
CCAAGCAAACGGCCCCCATAAACAGGCGGGAGTTGCAATCCTAATATCAGATAAAAATAGACTTCAAATTAAAATTTGTGAGAAGAGATAAAGAAAGTCGCTACATCCTAATTAAGGGATCTCTCCTTCAGGAGGATATTACAATTCTAAATATCTACTTTTCAAACAATGGAACACCCAAATTTATCCAAGAAACACTACTTTCCCTCAAATCCCATATAGATCCAAAGACATTAATTGTTGGGGATTTTAACACACCACTCTCCCCATGTCGCAGGACCCACACCAAGAAGAACACTGAGAGTCAGGCATTCCGAAATGCAAAAGCAAGGTTTTATTTAGAGGGCCTGTAGTTCAGGCCTAGTCCTACACTTTGACACAGCAGAGCCTACAGGAGAACCCAGAGCTAAAGATTAACAGGGCTTATAAAGGCAAACAACCAGGTGTTTGGATTACCACCACGTGTTTCTCTGCTAGCTGAGA
>NW_012267485.1:440073-440351 GCF_000151885.1 Dipodomys ordii | reverse complement strand
TCTAACACATACCCTAACCCTAACACGTATCCTAACACATATCCTAACATGTACTCTAAATACTAACATATAAGGTAAAAAGTATGCTAACACATCCTCTAAACCGTACAGGTACTCTTACATGTACCTTAACACATACCGTAACACATTCATGTCCTAACCCTAACATGTACTCTAACCACAAACATGTATGATAACAAGTACTCTAACATAGTCAGTACCCTAACATGAACCCTAAATATACCCCTAACATCAAAAACCCTACAACTGAAATCTAA
>NW_012267485.1:428567-435823 GCF_000151885.1 Dipodomys ordii | reverse complement strand
TGCCCTAAGACACACTCTAACAAGTGCCCTAACATGTACTGTAACCCTAACAAATCCCCTATTAAAGTACCCTGATTCTAAAACATACCCTAACATGGACCCAAACACATGGCCTAATGTGTGCCATTACTTTACCATGTATATTAAACCTAACAGATTTCCCAATACCACTGTAATGCACTAAACATGCTCTGGACCCTAACCCATATGGTAACAAGTACTGAAACATGTACTCCATAAACCGCAAGTGTACCCTGAATGTACCCTAACAAAATATAATCCATACTCTACTAATAAATATGGTAACAAGGACCCTAACATGTACTCTAACCCATAGTTACCCTTACATATACCCTAACTCACACCTTCACACAAAAACTAGCCCAAACATTAATATCCTTACACATACTCTAATCCAAACATGTAACACACACAGTAACAAGTACTCTGACACATACAGGTACTCTTACAAGCACCTTAACATGTACCCCAAATGTACCCTAACACTAACCCTAAACAATACCCTAACACACATCGTAAACCTAACACAATATTGACTTGTGCCCTGAAACATCATAGCCTGCATAGTTCCCTAACATGTGCTCTTAAGCCTAGGTACCCTTATGAGCACCCTAACATGTACTCAAAATGTAACCCAACACATACCCTAACACGTGCCCAAAAAATAACCAAAACCATAACCTTAACCAATACCCTAACATATGTCCTAATCCATGTCCTAACTCAAACACATACTAAAACACATATCCTAATAAATACCCGAACCACTAATACATGGTCTAAACCATACAGGTAACCTTCATGTACCACAAATGTATAACCTGACACATGACCTAGTGCTGGCTCTAGTCCTAACATGTACCTTAAGCATAACATGTATCCTAAAATGTTCCCTAACATATACCCCATCATACACCCTAACTCTGGCCCATACTCACACCCTAACATATACCCTAACCTAAATCCACACACAAACATGTACCCTAACACCTTATGTACCTTAAAATGTGCCTCAATCCTAAAATGTATGGTAAACATTAACATGTATCCTAACAAGTACTCTAACACATACTCCAAGTGATCCTTACATGTACCCTAACATGTACCCAACATGCATCCTAACATGTACCCTTACACATACCTAACACATACCTAACAAGTACCCTAACACGTACTCCAAGTGATCCTTACATGCACCCTAACATGTATCCTTACATGTACCCTAACATGTACCCTTACACATACCTAACCCTAACACATAGCTTAACCCTAACAATCCCAAACACTTACCATAACTGTACCATGTACCCTAATGTATACCCTAACCACTAATATGTACAGAATCAAGTACCCTAACATGTATTTTAAGCCATAAAGGTTTATGTACACCCTAACATCTACCCCAAATGCATGCCCTAACATGTACCCTAATGTACCTTAAACCCAAACACGATCTTAACTTGTTCCCTAACATGTACCCCACCATACACCCTAACTCTGAACCCATACTCACATCTTAACATGTGCCTTAGCCCACACTCATACCCTAAGACATACCCTAAGCCACTCAGCAATCTTATGCCTCACCCTAAACCAGCTGCTACCCAAATCCATAACTGTATGACTAACACTTTCTACAATTCCCCAAACCTACATTAACCCTTTACTAACAAATTACCTAATCCTCACTTGTTCCATACCCACTCTGAAGACCGCTCCATAACATATCCATCATCCTAACCCATCCCACAAAGTTCTTCCCTTGCACGTTCCCAAACTAACTCTGAACCTAACTTTAACACGTATTTTAACCCTAACAGATTTCACAATAGCAATCTAATACATTACATATACTCTAGACACTAACACATATGGTTAAAAATAGCCTAACACATTTCTATAAACCATACACGTAACCTTACATGTACCCTAGCATACTCTAACCCTGACCTTAACATATACCCTAACATGTACTCTAACAAGCACGCTGACACATAGTCTAAAAAACTGTAACCCTAACACACATCCAAACATGTACTGTAATACAAGCTCTAAACACTTACATGTATCCTACATACTCTAACATGTATCCTAAAGTGTGTACAACACAGGTAACCTTACATATACCCCAAATGTATAAGTACCCAAACATGTACTCTATAAACCTAACCTTAGCCTGACCCATTCCATAATCCAAATGTTAATCCCTTCCATAACTCCTAACTTCACCAGATCCCTAACCCATTCTCTAACTAATCCATTATCATATGGTAACATTGACCCTAACACTAAGCTCTTCATAAAAACCTGCTCTGTTTGGCTAATCAAAATCCCAGCACCTGATCTAACCTAGTTCTGATCCATAACAAAAAATTTAATTCTAACTTCCACCCTGAGTAGCCCTAAAACACTCAAACTTAACCCTGCCCTTAGCATCAACAACCCTTACACCTATAACCAATTCCTCAACAATTCTTCCATAACCTTATGCCTCTCATAGCTTTGGGAAGTTGGTCAAAGCTCCTGAATGTGTTAGGTACACACTTTGTGAATGGATTTGAGTTAGCTCACAGCACAGGACAGAGGGCAGGGTTGGGACCTAGAGTCATCAAAGTTGTTCTGACAAGTAACAACTTACAAGCAGGAAGGAGTAGGCCTCCCTTCCTCACAAATGCCTTCACCCCTTCTCCAGGTAACATAAGCACAGATGAAAGCATGGTAGAAATGAGGATGCAGACCTAAGTTGAGTCTCAGTCTGCCAAAGCATACACTGAGTTGTAGAGCAAGATTCTACATGCATAATTCCAAGTGTGCGAACTTTCCCCAGTTTCTCCTGACACTCAGTACATTTTCTCCTCAAAGTGCCTACAGGCAGAGGCAGGCAACCAGCAACAAAGTACAGGCATCCAGGAGCCCTGTCACAGACAAGGGGGACCTGGTATGTCTGACAAGGAAAAGAAAAAGGCTAGGTTATGCCTTCTGCTTCCCTCAAAAAATCCTTATCAGAATGTGGACATGACTCCAGTCTACAGAAACTGATTGGCTTCTAATGCATAAAATGGAGAGCTTAGTGTTGAGATGTTGCCCTAGCCTGTGAAGAGCCCTGAACATAGTATCACCAGAATTCACCAAAGCAAATTGAAATACCTTGGAATGCCTGACAGAATGTCTGTAAGGTATATGTAATGAAAACAAACGTGTCACACATCCTCTCACCCCCTAACCACCATACCTTATGCAGGACATAGCTGAAAGCTCAGTAAAGACTTGGTGACATGGATACAGGCCTGGGATGAGCCTAATGTGGTCAAATTTGTTCTGACAGGTATCAACTTACCAAGCAGGAAGGGAGAGGCTTCACCTCGTTCTCCAGGCCCAAGTGTAAACATGAAAGTATAGATGAAAACTTGATGCAGACTCTGAGAAATGCCAGCGGCAAGAGCAAGTTCTGATGGGATCTGATCCGTCCAAACCATCCAACATTGGTCTATACACCATGAACCTATATTCGTGATTCCAAGCTTCCAGGATCTCCCCATTTTATCCTGACACTCTGCGTGTTTTCTTCTCAAAATGCCTATAGTCAGAGGAAGACAACATGCATCAAAGTCTGAAAATCATGGAAAACAAAGGCTAGAGAGAAAGAACCAGGGCCAAGAGCTGAGGCACTTGCCTAGCTTGTGGAAGGCCCTGGAACACAATACCACTGGAATTTAGCGACAGGAAATTGAAACACCTTTGTGTACGTAATAATGTGTAAAAGAGGGCTAGGAACATGGCTTAGTGGCAAAGTGCTTGCCTAGCATGCATGAAGCCCTGGGTTCAAATCCTAAATACCACATACACAGAAAAATCTGGAAGTGGTGCTATGGCTTAAGTGGTAGAGTGCTAGCCCTGAGTGAAAGAGCTCAGGGACATTGCCCAGGCCCTGAGTTCAAGCGCCAGGACAGGCCAAAAAAATGTATTAAATACCTATGTTATGAAAAGAAAAAAATCTCTTTGTGCTGGTCCTGGGGCTTGAATTGCAGCCTGGGTGCTCTCCCTGAGTTGTTCTTGTTCAGTGCCATTGCTGTACCACTTGAGCCACAGCTCCACTTCTAGATGAGCCAGAACAGGAATTGGACATCCTTTAGAGTAGGCCTAGTCATAGCTGGCCGAAACTGGAGCTGTTGCCAACAAGGGAAAGGCCTGGACATGGAGAAAGCCCAAACCAGGAGCTCAGGGAAGGCCCAGACCCAGGGAAGGACGAGACCTGGGGAAGGCGGAGACCCAAGGAAGGCCTGGACCCAGGGAAGGCCTGGGGAAGAACAGGACCCTGGGAAGGGATGGACTCAGGGAAGGCCCAGATTCAAGAAGGAATGGGACTGAGGGAGGCCTGGACCCAGGGAAGCCCTGGACTCAGATATGTGTACTTACAGCAGCCCAGACCCTGAGCTGTCAGGACGGATGTGCAGCCAGCTACAGAGGCCTGGTGTGGGGCCTGCCTGGTGTGGGGGCTGGTGTGGGGCCTGGAGTGGGGCCTAGCGTGAGACCTGGCATATGGCCTGGTATGGGACCTGGTGTGGGGCCTGCATGTTGTAGGGCCTGGTGTGGGGCCTGCCTGGTGTGGGGCCTGGTATGGGGCCTGTCTGGTGTGGGGACTGCCTGGCGTGGGGCCTGGCGTGGTGCATGGTGTGGGGGCTGCCTGGCGTGGGGCCTGGTATGGGGCCTGCCTGGTGTGGGGCCTGGCATGGGGACTGCCTGGCGTGGGGCATGCTGTAAGGGCTGCCTGGTATGGGGCCTGGCGTGGGGCATGGTGTGGGGGCTGCCTGGTGTGGGGCCTGGTATGGGGCCTGGTGTGGGACCTACCTGGTGTGGGGCCTGTGTGGTGTGGGGCCTGGTGTGGGACCTGCCTGGTGTGGGGCCTGCCTGGTGTGGGTTCTGGTATGGGGCCTGGTGTGAGGCCTACCTGGTGTGGGACCTACCTGGTGTGGGGCCTGCTTAGTGTGAGTCCTCGTATGGGGCTTGGAATGGGGCCTGGTGTGGGACCTGCCTGGTATGAGGCCTGGTGTTGGGCCTGCCTGGTGTGAGGCCTAGTGTGGGACTTGATGTGGGACCCGCGTGGTGTGAGGCTGCCTGGTGTGGGGCCTGGTATGGGGCCTGGCATGAGTTCTGGAGTGGGGGCTGTCTGGCATGGGGGCTGCCTGGTGTGGGGCCTGACGTGGGGACTGCCTGGTGTGGGGCCTAGTGTGGGGCATGGTGTGGGGGCTGCCTGGTGTGGGGCCTGGTATGGGGCCTGTCTAGTTTGGGGCCTGGTATGGGGCTTGGCGTGTGGCCTGGCATGGGGCCGAGTGTGGGGCCTATTGTGGGACCTGGTATAGGGCTTGGTGTGGGGCCTGGTGTGGAACCTGCCTGGTGTGGGGCCTGACGTGGGGCCTGACGTGGGGCCTGCCTGGTGTGGGGCCTGTCCGGTGTGGACCCTGGTATGGGGCATGGTATGAGTCCTGCCAGGTGTGGGACCTGGTGTGGGCCCTGCCTGGTGTGGGACTGCCTGGTATGGGTCCTGCCTGGTGTGGGTACTGCCTGGTGTGAGGCCTGGCGTGGGGCCTGCCTGTTGTGGGGCCTGGTGTGGGGCCTGCTTGGTGTGGTGCCTGGTGTGAGGCCTAGTGTGTGACCTGGCGTGGGGCATGCTGTGGGGCCTGGTGTGGGGCCTCCCTGGTGTGGAGCCTGCCGTGGGGCATGGTGTGGGGCCTGCCTAGTATGAGGCCTGCCTGGTGTGTGGCCTGCCCAGTGTGGGGCATGGTGTGGGGCCTGTTGTGAGGCCTGCCTGGTGTGAGGCCTGGTGTGGGTCCTGCCTGCTGTGGGGCCTGGTGTGGAACCTGCTTGGTCTGGGGTGTGCCTGGAGTGGGGCCTGGCTTCATCGAAGTCACCTCAGAGTGTGCTCAAATGACACACCGGGAGAGGCAGGCCGCACTTCACACCCTTCCACAGACACCCGCACCCAGGCCTGGGCCTAGACAGCTCCGAACACCTGGCTCAGGGCCTAAACGCACTGAAGTCACCTCAGGAAAGACACAAATGACACACCAGGAGAGGCAGGCCGCACTGCTCCACCCTGTGCCCCACCAGCACCACCCCAGGCCCCGTCTGCACCTGGCCGGAGGCCGCTCGTCCTCGCTCAGCTCCACTCGTCCTCCGCAGTCGCCTCACGGTCCGCTCAGCTCCGCTCATCCTCGCTCAGCTCCACTCGTCCTCCGCTCGTCCTAGCTCAGCTCCACTCGTCCTCCGCTCGTCCTGGCTCAGCTCCGCTCGTCCTCCGCAGTCGCCTCACGGTCTGCTCAGCTCCGCTCCTCCTGGCTCAGCTCGGCTCAGCTCCGCTCGTCCTCCGCAGTCACCTCACGGTCCGCTCAGCTCCACTCGTCCTCCGCAGTTGCCTCACGGTCCGCTCAGCCCCACTCGTCCTCCGCAGTCGCCTCACGGTCCGCTCAGCCCCGCTCCTCCTCCGCAGTCGCCTCACGGTCCGCTCAGCCCCGCTCGTCCTCCGCAGTCACCTCAGGGTCCACTCAGCCCCGCTCGTCCTCCGCAGTCGCCTCACGGTCCGCTCAGCCCCGCTCGTCCTCCGCAGTCACCTCAGGGTCCGCTCAGCCCCGCTCGTCCTCCGCAGTCGCCTCACGGTCCGCTCAGCCCCGCTCGTCCTCCGCAGTCACCTCAGGGTCCGCTCAGCCCCACTCGTCCTCCGTAGTCGCCTCACGGTCCGCTCAGCCCCGCTCGTCCTCCGCAGTCGCCTCACGGTCTGCTCAGCTCCGCTCGGCTCAGCTCCGCTCGTCCTCCGCAGTCGCCTCACGGTCCGCTCAGCTCCGCTCGTCCTCCGCAGTCGCCTCACGGTCCGCTCAGCTCCGCTCGTCCTCCGCAGTCGCCTCACGGTCCGCTCAGCTCCGCTCGTCCTCCGCAGTCGCCTCAGGGTCCGCTCAGGGCCCCGCATCCCGCCTTCTCCACAGACAAGCTGACCGCGCAGAGCCCGCGTCCTCCAGGCGCTTCCTCCGGAGAAAAGCCGCCGGCGCCTGACAGGACCAGCCCGCCACAAGACCACAGCGCGCCCGCCCAGCTCCGCAGGCCCGCACGCCACCGCACGCGCTCAGAGGAAGGAGCTGCCGAGCCGCCCGCGGGTCTGCCGCCTCAGACAGAACCGGCCCAGACTAGTCCAGCCCTCCGGCCCGCCCCCGCCCCGCTCACTTCCTCTCTCCTGCCCCGCCCCT
>NW_012267485.1:410975-428319 GCF_000151885.1 Dipodomys ordii | reverse complement strand
AGCCGGAAGACCCCGCCCCACTCCGCAGGCCCCGCCCTGGTCCCCGCAGAGTCCCCGCCCACCCTGCGCCAGCAGCAGGCAGCCAACCAACTGTGGCGGGCCAGCGCTGCAGGATGCGTTGGTGATGGTCATGGGAGTCCGCAGACGCGGGGCCCAGGGCCAATCTCGGGGGAGGAGTGGCAGAGGGGGAGGAGGAGGGGTTAAGGCGAGCGCCTGTGGGCGGGGCCAGCGGGGGTGGGCTGCGGGGCGTGGCCTGGATTTCCCGCCAAGCCCCTCTCGGTGGTGGCAGTGCTTGTGAGGCTTGGAGACGTGGGTGTGGCACGCGGGCAGGGCCTGGATTTCCTGTGTGGTGGGGCCATGGGGAGGGGGGCCCTTGATTGGGGCGGGGCTGCAGGGAGGGGCGGGGCTAGGGCTTCCCCGGGCACGGTGGCTGGAAGGCGGAGGCGCCAGGGCCCACGGGCGGAGCGCTGGACGGGGCGGCAACGCCTGGGTTCGAGACCCTACAGGAAAAAAGAGAAAAGAAAAGCACAAAAAAGTCCCGAACCCGCGTGATCCGACCCAGTATCGGACCTCAGCACATCTGTGGGGGGGCGGGGGAAGGAGTCCGCGTCTGTGCAGGGGTGAGGGGAGGGGTACTGGGGTCAGGAGGAAGGCTCAGGTCGAAGAGGGTTCAGGTGGAGGAGGGGTCAGGTGGAGGAAGGATCAGGAGGATGGGAAGAGGGGTTGTGGGGGGATCAGTAGGAGGGGTCAGGAAATGGGATCAGGAGGAAGGGTCAGGTAGAGGAGGGATCAAGTGGAGGAGGGTTCAGGTGGAGGGGGTCAAGAGAAGGGTCAGGAGTGAGGTTCAGATTGATAGGGGAAGGTAGATGGGGACAGGGTCCCCTCCTCTGAGCCCAGGGGCACTTGGGGACAGGGACGAGTGGCCATGATGTGGTCAGAACTTGAGGACAAGGGACCAGGCAGGGGCGGAGATAAAAGGCGGCAGCAGAGGAGCCTCCTAGACCTGGGGTCAGGGTCTCCTGGGGGTCAGGGTCTCCTAGATAGACCTGGGGACCCAGGTCTCCTGGAGGTCCAGTCTCATAGGGGTCAGAATCTCCTAGACCTGGGGACAGGGGCTCCTGAGGGTCAGTGTCTCAGACCTGGGGACAGGGTCTCCTGGGTGTCAGGGTCTCCTAGACCTGGGTTCAGGGTCTCCTGGGGAAAATGGTCTGCAAGACCTAGGGGACAGGGTCTCCTGGGAGTTAGGGTCTCCTAGACCTGGGGTCAGTGTCTCTTGGGGATCAAGGTCTCCTAGATTTGGGGACAGGGTCTCCTAAGGGTCAGGGTCTTCTAGTCCTGGGAACAGGGTCTCTTGAGGGACATGGTCTCCTAGGCCTGGGTTCAGGGTCTCCTAGGGGACATGGTCTCCTAGACTTGGGGTAAAGGATCTCCTGGGGGTCAGGGTCTCCTAGACCTGGGGACAGGGTCTCCTGGGGGACATGGTCTCCTAGACCTGGGGGACAGTGTCTACTAGCCCTGAGGACAGGGTCTCCTAGATATAGGGTCTCCTGGGGGTTAGAGTCTGTCTGGGATTTCATTAATGTCACCAGGTCCTCTTCAGGGGCTTGTGCCTGAGGTCTGGAGTTGGTGTCCACCCAAAGGCCCACAGACAGTGAGGGTAGGGACGGTGGGGGGCTGGCATGTGGCACATTCTGGGGCCCAGCCCTGTGCCTCAGGTCACCTGGGATTTCTCCTGGGTGACAGGAGCAGAAGCAGCAACTGGGTATGGCATGGGGGTGCTGAGTGTCCCCACAGCGGCTGAATGCTGAGTATCCCCACGCAGGCCTGAGTGCTGTGTCCCCACAGTGACTGAGTGCTGAGTGTCCCCACAGTGGCTGAGTGTTGAGTGTCCCCACGGTGGCTGAGTGCTGAGTGTCCCTGCGGTGGCTGAGTCCTGAGTGTCCCTGCGGTGGCTGAGTGCTGAGTGTCCCCACGGTGACTGAGTACTGAGTGTCCCCATGGTGGCTGAGTGCTGAGTGTCCCCACGGTGGCTGAGTGCTGAGTGTCCCCACAGTGACTGAGTACTGAGTGTCCCCATGGTGGCTGAGTGCTGAGTGTCCCTGCGGTGGCTGAGTGCTGAGTGTCCCCACAGTGACTGAGTACTGAGTGTCCCTGCGGTGGTTGAGTGATGAGTGCTGAGTGTCTCTGCGGTGGCTGAGTGCTGAGTGTCCCCATGGTGCAGTGTCCCCATGCCGGCCTGAGTACTGTTTCCCATGGTGGCTGAGTGCTGTGTCCTGTCAGTGGCTGAGGGCTGAGTGTCCCCACAGTGGCTGAGTGCTGAGTATCCCCACGGTGGCTGAGTGCTGAGTGTCCCCACACAGGCCTGAGTCCTTATTGTCCCCACAGTGACTGAGTACTGAGTGTCCCTGCAGTGGCTGAGTGCTGAGTGTCCTGGCAGTGTCTGAGGGATGAGTGTCCCCGTGGTGGGCCTGAGTGTTGTGTGTCCCTTGGGTGTCTGAGTGTCCCCACAGTGGGCCTGAATGCTCAGTGTGCCTACAGTAGTTGAGTGAGGGCTTCTTCCCACCAGAGGGTACTCTAGGTGCGTACACCATCCTCATCAGGACCAGGAGGATAGTGAGGGCTGCTTTCCACCAGAGGGTGCTCTAGGCATGTGATCATCATGCTCCTCTCCTCAGGACCCAGGGTGAAATGAGGGCTTCTTCCCACCAGAGGGTGCTCTAGGCATGTGCACCGCGCTCCTCAGGACTAGGGTGCAGGGTGTGCTGCTTCCCACCAGAGGGCGATCTAGGTGTGTGCACCATGCTCTCCACAGCACCTAGGGTGCAGTGAACGCTTTTTTCCACCAGAGGGCGCTCTAGGCATGCACACCATGCTCATCTCCTCAGGATGGGAGGAGGCAGTGGGCTCTGATTTGGCCAGAGGGTGCGCTAGGTGTGTGCACACCAGCGTAAACTAAGAAATTAAAAATGTCGTTCTCCCCTCAGTGTAGAAATAAAAAGGGCATACAATATCTTTGCATCATAATGCTTGGAAGTTTATAGCATCCTAAATAAATAGGAAAGAACAATATTTCAGATTTCTTTGGTTAGAGTTCTTCTCATATCATGTTAGTATTTCTTCTTTTAGTTCATATTACCAAAACTAAAAATAAAAAATCAGTGAAAAAGTAGAAACCTAGTGGTTGTTGAAACTTCCATTCTTTGCAGGCATTCCCAGATTGCAACTTGCTGGAAAAACTCATTAAGATAAAATAAATACTGTAACATCCATGACCTCATAAACTAACATTATTATGTGTCAAATCTAAGGCTAGTATTTTTGCATTATTTAATTTCAATCCTACCTCCATGAGGTAAGTTTGCAGTTAAAAAAAAAAAATCAAAAGCCACTGGGTTTAACCATATGGCAGAGCTGTTCCCAGGATTACAGGCAAGCAGCAGCAGAGCTGATTTATCATCATAAATAAGTGGAGTAGGGCTTTTATTTTGAAACTCCCTAGTAATGTATTAGTAGTGATTATGTCTCAAAGTATTTTGAATCTTGTGAAGAAGATGTAGGAAGGCATGTATACATCCTTCCCTAATGCAATATATTTATTCTTTCAATAACTCCACATAGAGACATTTCAAGTACAGGTTAGATTGGTTGTCCTCAATCCAAAATACACATTAAGATGTTCCACCAGTAGCGTTTGTGTAAATATTCCAAGATCTAGAGAAAAGTAATGAAATCAGAAACACTTCTGGTGGCAAGCATTTTGGATAACAGACACTTAATCTGTAGAATAAGCATCATTTAGGAATTCTGACACCTACCTCAAGTGTTAGGTGAAAGAACTGGGAATCCTACAGTATAAAAATGTTCAAAAGGATATTTCCAACAGATAAAGTACACGTAAAATCTGCTATTACACCAATGCCAATATTAATTTTAACATCAGTAGAAATAATACCTAATATTTATGAAAGGACTTAAAATTGCTATCTCAAATGGGTTAGTACATTCAGTCTTATTGCAGGCATGAGGTCTGAGTTCAAACTTCAGTACTACATATATAAATCCCTTCCTTCTCCAGAGTTCCAGAATTCTTCATAATGAAGGATTTTCCAATGAAGGATTTCATTACCAGAAGTTTGTATTTCATTAGGAAAAAAATCAGGAGAGACTGTATTATTGTTCTATCATAAAGCTTATCAACCTATCATTTTATAGCTTATTAACATTTAAAATGTCTGCTTTGTAAACACACATTAAGAACAAAATACAATTCAGAGACTGAATAAAATATTTGAAAACACATATCTAAACCCTTCCTGCCCCTCCCCTCCCCTTCCCTCTCCATTCCTCTCCTCCTCACCCCGCTTCTCCCCTTCTCTTCTTTGCTTTCCTGTTCTTATTGTTTTTACACTGCATCCTTTGTCAAATACTGCAAGGTTCCTTTAAGAAATAAAACAAGATTATAAACTTTCAGTTCACTGCAACTTATCCGAAACTTTGTATCTATAGAGGTGAACACTAATAAAGAAGCTGTTGTAGCCTCTTTTCTCCCAGTGCTGTAGCCTCTCTTCTCCCAGGCTGCTTCCTTAGAGGCTGAAGTCTTGAGATACCCTTCCAGTCCTTCTTCAAGTTGGCTCTCTTACATGGTCGATATTTTACCAGGTAATTACTTTTAGTCTCAACAAAGGTAGGTGGCTGGAACACAGTTGTGATGGATGCATTTTCAGCATGAACTGCAGCAAACACTCTCATCCTTAATTTTGCCCTCACTTTAGAATATAACTAAGCAATGTCTTTGAGGCTGTGATTGAGTTCTGAGGGAGAAAGCTATTTAACCTCCTTTGTATTCTGGACAGAAGACTTCCTAATGAATGACTTGAGGTTTGCCCTAGAAAGTGGACAACATCATGCTAATGAAGTCAACTCTGTTCTCTGTAACCAGTGCTCCAACTATTTTCTCAGAAAACATTTTTTGGCAGGAATTGAATCCAAGACTTCAAAAATCCAATGACTTCTTTACACCTTAAGACTGGCTGGGCACTGGTGGCTCACACTTGTAATCCTGACTAGTCAGGCAGTGAGATCTGTGGTTCAAAGCCAGCCAGGGAAGAGAGACTATCTCTGTAATAAGCTACCCAGAAAGGGCAACAGTGGTGATGGGGCTCACAGATAGGGCATTAGCTTGAGCACAAAGAGGCTCAGGGACAACACCCAGACCCTGAGTTCAAGCCCCAGGACTGGCAAAAAAAAGTGTGAGGTCTTGTTTTCTTTTTTTTCCATTCATATATTAAATGCACAACGACTATGTAAAGCCACAGTCATTCCTTAGGAAAAAGGAACTCTCTCTTTCTCTTTCTCTCTCTCTCCCACCCCAATCCCCTCCTTGCCCTCACCATGCCTAAATTTTTAACCTTCAAACTTCAAGCTTATTTGAGTGAGATTGGCTTCACTTACTACCACAGAGCTCTGATTTTTTTAATAGCTGTTCAAATGCTTGTTTTATTTGGATTTAATTTATTACAAATTTCCTTACTAATACTATTGTTAAAAATGGGAAATGCTTGAACTCCCTTAATTTTGCCTGACCAGTTGTCATAACCATTGTACTTTGAGGATAAAACTTTGGTTTCTACTAATTATTATTTTTATCAGAAAAGTATCAAACTTAACCTAGAATTTCTGCTTTTCTCTGGCTTTAGAGCTGTGCTCCCAGGTCTTCTCTGTCACTAGAAGCTCTCAACAGGAAGGCCTTGTGAACGAGCTTGCTCTATGGTGCAGAAAGAACTGGGCCACTTTCTAGTTCTGATGCATAACCCATGAAAACAGGGTTTTGATTATTCTGACCCATAATTTAGGAGACCCAAAGTGAAATAAAGCCCACCATCCAATGCTTTAGTCTGAAAGGGTAGTGTTGTGGGATAAATATTGATCCTATAAAACTCACATGTTTAGAACAATCCCCAAGCTCATATGCTAAAGGAATTTGGAAATAAAGGTCATTCAGTCACAACCCATGACTGGGGCACGATGTCTCTGCACTCATGAGTGGATTAATGGGTGCTTATATTCAAGGCTCGGTGAAGTATGGTGGGAAATGACTACTATCAGGATGATCTCTCTCTGGCACCGCTGCTCATTCGATCTGATGCTGGCTTGGACTTGCATCTGTGGAGTCCTCATAAGTGCGAAGATGGCCAAAAGATGCAGCCCATGGACTTGTGACTATAGACGTGCATTTATTTCGCCTATAACCCCCTAACTATAGCACTGTGAGAGTTTCTTATGGAATTTATTTCCAAATTCTATCTTATTGTCTTCTGTTCTCAATATGTTGGGGGAAACATCTTTAACATTCTGTATACTTGCACATTTTACATGGCTCTTACAATTCTCTTCTGTGGATAGAAGGAAGGACTTCGGAGCCTTTAAAGCCTCATCATTACTCACTTCCTGTGTGATCTACAGCATCAGGAAAACGCAGCATGGGGAGAGTCCCTTGACTAAGAGGCTTTAACCTGCTTGCCTGCTTCCTTTACTCCCTCTTAAGTGAGTCTGAACCCCTGGGGGTTGGGGTTGAGTCATAGGGATGCTGGGTTAATCAGAGCAAAATAAGCAGTTAGACAACCTATTATAGCTCATAGGCTTGGCTGAATTTGTGGAAACTCACAGGTGAAAGCAAGCCCTGAGGGCAAGGCCTTCCTGTTGGTTCATAAGATTAGGCCTTTCTTATTTTCCAATATAGCAATATGATTTATTAATCATTAATCTATAAACCATATGTCTATTCAACTCTCTATACTTTTTTTTCCTTCAACTTCAAGAGCTTGGATCAGGTAGGATAGATTTCAGTATCTGTCCAACTTACAATTTCAAAATGAGTACTCTCACAAATTTTTCACCACGGAACAAATTTGGCCCTTCTAAAACTAGGTGTGAGTGGGGCACCAGCAGCTCACACCTGTGACCCTAGCTACTCTGAGATCTGAGGATCAAGGTTCAAAGCCAGCCCAGGCAGGAAAATCTGTGAGACTCTTATCTCCAACTAACTACCAGGATACTGGCAGTAGCATTGTGGCTCAAAGTGGTACAGGGCTAGGCTTAAGCAAAAAGAGCTCAGGGATAGTGCCCAGACCCTGAGTTCAAACCCTACAACTGACAAAAAAACAAACAACCAAAACCCCAAAACAAAACAAAAATCTAGTTGTGGCAAAGTACTACCTAGATCTGATGGATGGCTGATCTTATAAACTGAGGCACAGTTAGTTACACAGGTTTGTTTATGTAAAGTCTGTTCTGCTTTGGTGTACAATGAAAGAGTCTATTGCTGTTAGCAAGACCATAGAATGTGCAAAATGTAAAACATTTAATACTTAGTCTTTCTCAGAGTTTCCTGCCTTGGCTGGCTTCAAACTGTGATCCCCAAATCAGACCTCAGTCATAACTAGGACTATAGAGATGAGCCATCATCACCCAGTTATTTTGCTCTCTTATGAACTGGCTGACTCATTCTGTGTCCTCATGCCATGAAGACAGTGCATGCTAGCCTGCAGCCCAGCCTGCAAACATCCTTCTTGGGTGTGTTCCCAACAACTGAGAGTGTCCAGATTTGACTAGCTGCTCACTAGTTGTTGTACTGATAGATGTGACTGTCTCTACGTTCAACAGACTCAGAGCTTGGCAAGTGGAGCCTAGCAGGCATTGGGAGGAATGATTAGAATATGATTAGCAAGACTACTCTAAAAACTATCTTCAGAAGAGATACAATTGCAATAGGAGGCTTTTGTGTCTATCAAACAAGTGGATGAGTAAACAATGAGAAAGACTTGAGTTACTGAAATCTGTAAACTGTGTTTGTTTGTGGACACCTGTGAGGACCCAAACCCTCCCTCAGCACTGGCCCAGGTGAGCACAGTGCTACTGACCATCCATCTGGCGACACCTCTTCACCAGAATGTAGAATAAGATTGAAAGAGAGAGCTGCTCCTGGAGGGAGGTTAAGATTTCTGAATATGAAGTGAATTCTAGCTGCTGAGAAGGAGATAGAATGTGTGCTGTGTGGCCGGAAAGATTGGTGTCTAGTCCTCCTTCAGCTTCTATTGTCCTGAAACCCAAGTGTGGTGTTATGGCTAGAGAACCATCTACCTCTCCAGTGTATGGACCTGCTTAAATCTACACATCAACAAAGTCTGGACTGTTCAAGTTGTGATGCTTTGCAAAATGGATACTGAACATATGAACAATAGATTCAAAGCAGTAATAATAGATTCAAATGTGTTTAATGATAAGTATGCTCACAGAAGACTAAATGCCTATCTGACATTATTGGGAAAGAGGCAGGCTGCAAATGCTCACATTTGAAGTGTTTAATGCTTTCTTCATATGATGTGACAATAAAATGAAGAAGAGAACAGAAAGAGAGACAAAGAGACAGAGATGGGGAGAGACAAAAAGGGAGAGGGAGTGTGAGGAAGTAGAGAAATGTGGAGAGAACTGGTGCTACATAGGAAAGCTTTAATATTTCACACCATGAAAATCTCTACAAGCATTCCCTCTGCCAGAAGAAGAAATATGAGAGCCTCAATCTTAGATCTCACTCTTGTATTTGGAGAGTCCTTTGCAAACAGGGAAGAAAAATTATATGGACCTTTTTATGCTTCTTTGGACTAGTAATTTTGCTCATGCTTTTGGCTCATGAGTCTCTTCACCTGATAGCCTCCTCTGTCCTGAAGCTCTGTGAGTAGGTCAAATTCATCTCTCAAAGAAGACCTGATGTAACCCTTCTTCCAAAGACTCATCCTGGTGGCCTCTTCTGCAGAAGGAGCCATAACCTTGGCTATGAACAGTACTGCCAGCATATACTGAGAACAGTCTGGCATTTGCCTAAGAAAGGCGAGCCTGGGGCTAGACCTCCTCTTTCTATGCCAGCTGGGCCTTCACCTGCTCAGGTGTGTGGTCCTTAATTTATGAAGAATGAATGAATGTGGGAGATGTATTTACAGCCCCCTGCTTGGCACAAGAGCCTTCATTTTATGCACAATGAGTAAGTGTGGTTGGCAATTTGTCTTCTTAGCTCTGAAATCCAATCTAAACCCAACCTAGGCAGGGTGACCTAGAGTCTTCTGGCTTCTTAACCCACTTTGGACTCACAAAACACACAAAGTGGCTGTACTTAGTACTCACAATACTAGTAGAATGTACACAGCAGCAATAGGATCAAGCTACATCAACAATTTGCGCCAAAGGAGGCCTACTTTGGGCTCTTCTGAGCATTATTTTGCTTTCCTTCTGATTTTTCTTTATTCATATTTTAGAGAATTCATAGTATCCTCCATAAAATGACCAAAATGAACTTAACTATGAAGATCTCTTCTACAATATGAAGGTCAGCTGCTGTGGAAGGCTGCAGTGTGTGGTGTAGAAGCGGTATGAGCACCACTCCAATGCCTGTCTCATCTGAATCATTCAACCAATAGAACACAGTTCCTTCCAGAAATTCTACCACAGCATGTCAATTCAGCTCACACTTAGGTTTTAATTTGTTAAATCAGATTGTGCCTTTCATAAGTTCAGAAGCCCTCATAAACATTTGACAGACATGTATTTCTCCTTATAGATCTGCCAAGGATAGACAGAACAGAGCCATCTTTGGAATGAAGTAGATTTGATCTCGGACTATTATTAGTTCTTTGTTCCAGGAAAAGTACTAGATCTGAGTATATATACCACAACCCCTGCATACGTAAAGCTGTGCATTTTGCAGTAGCTGAGCGGTTGCATGAATAGCCTGGCGCATGGCTCCCGCTGATCGCTGCACCCCAATTGGTGCTCTCCAGCTGCTAATCCCAGCAAGCTTCTCCTCAGGCCTCTCTCAGCCAGGCCAAGCTAGGTACAGAGGAAGCAGGGCCCCAGTTCCATCGTGTCAACTAGGTCTACTATTCCTTAGTCTTAACCACATCGCTCGAGAACCCTAGACTGCCTAAATTTAGGGCACAAATACAGAGGCCAAAGCAAGACTGGAAATCCAGACGTGCTTATAACACTTCTGGTATAAGTTTCCTCAGAGTATGGAAACGATGGTAACACCAAGAGCTTGCTATCCAGACGGTGTCAATCAAGGCTCAGGTGTGGAGTTTCCCCAAGATATGTTGTGTACCTTGGAAAATTTCTGCAAACTGGGACAGCTGGTGGCCTTACTAAGTTTCTCCTCCCTAAGGCAAGGCTTCCCAGAACAGCAGGGAAGAGGGAGAATCTACCTTCTAGGCTGCAGGGCATGAGCTTGAAGCCTGCATGAGTTCCTCCTTGTGAACTCTGACCATGTCCTTTATGGAGACAGAGAAGTAATTTCTCTCTGATCACTAAGAATGCCTATCTGTGAACATTTCTGTAATTGTAGGCATTGCCTCCGAAAGACTGAAAATGAAGCCAGTCTGACTTAGTACAGCAGTACGCACCACCCACTACCCCAGGCCAATGCTGGAAACAAGTCTAGGGTAAGAAGTCTGCCTTCCATGCATGAGCTAGTGACAAAGGCACAAACTGTGCTTTCATTTTTACCTTGGTTTCCAGTTTTCAGCAATGTCATTAAAGAACATGAAATCTCTTTAAAGCAAAAGATGAGACAGCTGAAGAAAAACCAAGTACTAAATACTCAAAACTATTTCTATTGAAACACATCCCCCAAAACAGGAGACTTCAGGCTGGATGTAGCCCCCTAGGCCGTCTTGGAGGCTTTCTTCATTTTCACTGGTAATCTGATTACGTGACCTTGGAAGCGGAGAAGGAAAAGGCACAGGCAGGAGAGGTTCTATGTCTTCATGACGCTCCTCTTGTTCAAACTCACGAGTCAAGAACAACTAAAAAGACACTTTATTTCTTTAACACAGAAAACAATATTGTGCAGTCCAGTTGCATGTAGTATGTGAAAAATTCTTTACAGAAATTTTGCTAACAACCACTTGTCCTAGATTTTTATGGCATTACCAATCATAACACACAAATGAACTCTGAACCTTTACTAAGGGCAGAAGCCAATGAAGCCTCCTTCTTGTCAGCAACCCATGGTTGAATAGCCCTGTATATGACTAAACACACACACACACACACACACTGAGGAAACTTTCCAGCTTCATGAACACCTTTCTGAACAATGCTGATCTTAGTCCATGTACCAGTGATAAAGATCACCACCAAGTTATTTTCCTGCTTTACAGTCATTTGTTTTAATCTATTTTATTAAGCCACATAGCTTATGTGCTGCTCTTTCATGGAAAAAATAAAAGTTTTGCAACAGTAACCATTGCTCAGCCACAGAGGAAATGATACAAGATTTTAATGCAGATGAAATTACAGCTGAATATTTGTCAAAGTCTCTCAGCAAACAGGTGATTCAGGCTTAGAGAAGAATGTCCTACCCTTCCTCTCAAGAGGAAGCTAAGTCTGAATTTGAAGGGAAAGGAGAGGGAATTAACTTGCCTTTTCTGCATTCTGCAACACCTCCTTCCCTATTCTTCAGGCCCCATCTTCTGTATTTCTTTCCAGAGTTCATGTCATCCTAATGCTTCTCTTACACTATACCACTACTGAAAGTACAAATAGTTCTGAAAGACTTTGATGGATTGGAAACCAATTTGTTTTCATATGCTTCATCTATTACAATGGTGAATATAGACCAGGATGCAGTTCATCCTATTCTGATAGTAGAAAAGTAGAAAGGCTTTTTACTCAAAGCATCTACATACAAGATGAGTGAGACCTCTACAAATAGAGGAATTGGGTATCTGCAAAGGACCTTTAAAAAGGTGCTGTCACCTTTGACATCTTTGTTAATTGAGTGCACTATAGTCACCAGCAAAACAGCAGCTTTTGCAGAGCAACAGTGGATGGCATTTCCTCCAGCAGGAAACCTGCTATCTTGACACCGCAAGGGAGGCCCATCTGTTAGCCAATGAAGCTCACATAATGGGAAGCAATCAACACAGGACGAAGTGACAAGCATTGCTCTTTACATACAGAGCATGAATTAAACAAAATACACAAAAAATGACAAAGGAGAAAATGATTTAGAAAAAACTTACAAAGGGAAAGCTACATGAAATAAAATAATTCTATCTGAAGATAGGTGACTGTATATACATATATATGTATATATGTCTGTGCATATATCTTCCACCCCCAGGTCCTGGGCCTCGAACTCTGGCCTGGGAGCTGTTTGTAAGCTCCTTTTGCTCAAAGCTAGAACTGTACCACTTGAGCTACAGTACCACTTCTTTTTCTGTGATTAATTACAGATAAGTGTCTCACAGACTTTCCTGCCCAGTCTGACTTCAAATTGCCTCCTGAGTTGCTAAGATTACATGTGTGAGCCATCAGCACTTGGCAAAAAATAAATATTTATGTAATTCAAATACCTCCTCTCAAGTAAAAGTTAGAAGTACAGCACAGGGGCTGGGGATGTGGCTTAGTGGTGGAGTGCTTGCCTAGCATGCACGAAGCCGGGGGGTTGATTCCCAAGTACCACATAAACAGAAAAAGCCAGAAGTGGTGCTATGGCTCAAGTGGTAGAGTGCTAGCCTTGAACAAAAGAAGCTCAGGGACAGTGCCCAAGCCCTGAGTTCAAGCTCCAGGACTGGCCAAAAAAAAAGTACAGAACACATTTTAAACTAATGCATTAATGTTTCAAAATTAAATGGTTTATAAAATACCATTTCTTCCCATATTCTTCTCCCAAATAATTTTGCTCTTGGACAGATGAATTTTGAGAAACAGTTATGTGGATGATGATTTTGAGGAGGTTATCACCAATACACGATTTCAGTCAGAAGTTCCTGAATTTAAAATCCTTTACTGTGGGTATCATGGCAAGTTCAGAATCAGCGGTCCAGTTCCCCGATACACACAGATCCAAGGATACCCTGGCCCCCAGAGGCTGCTTCTTGCTTGAAACACATCTCTGCATTGGTGCCAAGTTGGGGCTGTAAAACTTGGCACCAAGCCAGGTAAGATCTTCTCACACATGTCCCACCTTCTTTTGAGAAAGAAGACACCGCGGAGAGCATTCTATGCCTGCTACTGCAGAATTCACAGCATTCTAAGATTCCTTGCCAACTCTCAAGTAACCATGTAGATACATTTAAAAAAATTCATTAAACACCTCAACTGTCATTTCTCTTTCAATGAGTATTTTCACATGGCTACAACCCAGCTGGGAGTGACATTAATTAAACAACCCTGTGATCTTCATGTGCTTTTGAATGTGTTTTCTGACTCATTAAACAAAATAGTTGTACAGTTTGGGAACTAACTGCAGTTTACATTGTGCTGATGCCTGGAAATTAAGGTTTTCTATGGTGTGTGAATGCATGTATCTTTGCTAACCATAGCATTTAAAGAAAACATTTTCATAGTTAAATAACTTTAAGTAGTGAAAATCAGCAAAATGAGAAAATACCATAGTATTCAAGCTTCTTTTTGCTTTCCTTTAAAAAAGTCAATTTAGATCTTGTCAAATGGCAGTGCAGTATGTATGTCAGCAACTAAGCCACAAAGGTACCTCTGAAAACTTTTCCAAAGACCTTTTCCTTCCATAGCTTCCCAGTGGAACAGGAACCGGATACATTTTCACAAAAAATATTCCTCAGTGAATCCGCAGTGAGCAGTGGTAACTCAGCCAGTAGTTGGGGTGTGCCTTCCCATCTGCTCCGTAGAACTTCAAACTCTTGGAAATCATGTAAACATTCTCAAGAAGTGGAATTTATTCCTGGAAAGTAGAAATTCGTATTATTGGGCACATTGCACGAATGGCTGAAAGTCCCAAGTTCCCCACAGCTTTGTCATCAGGAAGGTCTGCTTCCAGAGGGGTAAAGAGAAAAATACTATGGCTCAGCACCCTTCTGCTACGGCAATTGTGCTACAGAGCTCAACATTTTTGTCTTTTGTTTTCTGATATTGCTATGTTTTGAAATGTCTCTTTGTATTTGACAAGGCCAGTGCTAATTGTCATAGCTAGAGCTGAGCAATAAAATAGAAAACATGGTAGGTAGTCCAATCAAATACTTGAGAATAAACAATCCACCTTTTCGAATACCAATATTTCCCAAAGCCCCAGGTGTGACCTTGTAATCCTTATCCACTTGTTTACTTTCACTGTGCTCTTGGTAACAACCGTACAGCTCCCCAAAGCACCAGCGAGGAAAGGAGCAAAGAGACTGGTGTCTCCCTTTAATGTCCACTACCCACAACAGCAGTCTCCAGGAGTAAGACTCAAGTCTACCCTATTCTTACTGGGACTCCACAGTTACTCCTTTATCACAGGGGCATGTGGAGAGGCCTGTGAAAGTCTAAATATTTTTGTCTTAAGCAGTATTTCTAACTGTTCCAAAGGACAAGTCATCATTCTTTTATACCAGTGTTAAAACCACCAACTTATATATGATACAAAAGACCTTTGGGGAAGTATTATTATTTGATAAATATGAAGGTGCCTGAAAGCCAGCAAAATAAAAGAATAATTTTCATGAATTTAACTGTAGGAAAAAGATGATCGGATCGCCCACAGTAGGCTGTGTGCAGCTTCTAGGAGTTGCTCTCGGGTGTTATTTTTTCAGTATTCATTAACAAACAATTTTTCCACATGGAGTAAGAAACTTCTAATTAGTTCTGGTGGAATCATTTTAATTATTATAATGTATAAATCTAAGTTTGCTAAGGAGATGAAATCTCCACATACATTATATTTTATCCTTTGAGTTATAAAGCCCACTGATATTCATTTCAAATTTTTGGAAATTTTCATAAAATTCTAAAATAAAACTCAAATTATACCAACACAAGTGTCCTGGTAAACTAGAGAAGAAACAACTTGAATTCTCACTTCCAGATCTTGCAGGAACATGGAACGGTTTCAGAACCAGTGACCCCAAGGTTGGCAGCAGTGTGGCCACACTGCCCATGGCTGCAGGCTGGGATTGTGGGCTGCCTGTCTTGGCTTCTCAACTGGGGATTTTTTCAGAAGACACATGTATTAGGAGGGGTGAAGGGGGCTGTGGCACTGAGCAGATATCAACCCAGTGAGGCAGAAAACACCCAGGGGACTCACTCACTTCTTCCTCACAACCCAAGAAGTACAACAGTTTCTAAGACTGCCTTGTAGGTCTTGGGGAATACTTTGTAAAGTATATTGTGCTGGTGATTGCTAACACCATGTAAGGGCCAGGATGGGCCGATCTCTTCAATTGCTTAGAGGGCAGATGACATATCACCCACTTGGAACAAACAGGATAAAGCAGAGGGAGAACGAGGGTAAGACAGCCAGTAACCCTCTGTCCTCATCTGTTCTCGCTGGGCAGTTTTCCATTCCTGTTCTCACTTTCCCTCTTGCTTCAATTCACTTCTACTTGTCACAAGGTGAAAGCTGTCACAGGTGAATCAACTTCTTACATTTTTCCTATGTCAAACCTAATGGCTTTGGAAAGGCCACTCTGCACATAAAGTCCTAAATTGTCTTTCAGGTTACTACTTAGACACTGGAGCACTGGAAATGGGGGAGAGAAGGAAGAGATCAGAGTAGCTGCTTTTACTTTTATGCTATCAGGTTTTATTTCCATTTCATTATGTGTCATCTTTTTTTTCCCTTATCAGTATTTACACCTCTAATTCTATTTAATGGATACCTGGAGGGAGCTTTTTCCATAAATGTCCCTGCTCAACAATCCAATAATCAATGCTTTCCCTACCCCCAGGTTTTCTCTCCAGGTTCCAGTATTAGACTACACATAGAAGGGTTGACTGCACAGAACATAGGAAGGCTACACAATGTCTGCCTATCCCCCTGCATTTTGTAGATAAAGGAGACCTGGCCTAAAGCCAGGAGTCAAGCGTGCACAGGAGACAGCTCCTTTACAGCTTCCTGCTCAGTCCCAAGACTGCAATCCCCGCTCTTCCTCCAACCTCTCCTCCTCCATGCCTGGTGCCACAGTGGCCAGGGGGTGCTCAGCTTTCACACATGTCTGATCCCGAAGACAACTTGCAATTTGAAATAACATGGAGTGTTTTAAATGGTTTGATTTCTTATACATATTTGGGGTGGGTGAGTATAAAATGCAAATATTAATAAATTATAAGGAAGACATTAAGTCATGAGCCTTCTGGGTTTTACCTCCCCTTGCTATTTTCACCTCTTCAGTAAGGCCACTCAGAAGTTCTTAGGGTTTTTTTGTCTTGAGACACAAATTGGCTGAGTACAAGAATCTTGGTGGTTGTCCAGCTCCCCAGTCTGGTGCTATGTCTTCATTTGCCATCACAGTGGCAGATACAGCAAGTTGCTATTGAAGGGTGAAGGGGAAATAATGTTGCAGTCTTTAAATTCCTGGTTCTCAAAGAGAATCCTAAAAAAATAAGTTATCTTCACCACATCCCAACTGCCCCACAGCAGAAGTAGGGGGTGGTTTGCAGGGTTCGTTTCATAGGGAAACCCTCACTCAGCAGAAGGGCCTGAGGTCAGTACTTTGCTACTGGGAGTCCTGAGGGGAAAGTTTGGAAAGACAAATAAAGCCTAGACCATTGCCAGTGAACGCTGTTCTTCATTAGCACCCTAGCCTTTACAGTCTGATACAATCTAGTCCCATTCCTTCGAAAAAAAAACAAAACAAAACCCAAAAAGCTGAATCGGGAAGACAGAATGAATAAAAGTCAAATAAGCATCTTCTTTTGCGAAGTGCCGGGCTGGCTCGGGCTGGGGTTCCGGAGCCTGCCTTTGGCGGCTGGGTTGTCAAAGGCACGGAGAAGCCAGGGCTCCGAGACGATTTTCAACGCAGGAAACGATACCAGCAGAGAGGTAAACACAAGCTAGCAGCACGGACTCTTCTGAGATCTCCTGTTTTCACAATCATATGCCAGCCGAGAAGGTGGCAGCTTAGTGGCCTATCCGGAAAGTCAGGCGCAGCAGGTGAAAAGAGCTTTAGCCTCTGCGCCAATATTTGGTTTTGTGTTTTGTTCTCGCCCGTCCTGGGGCTTGAACTCAGGGCCTGAGCACTGTCCCTGGGATTCCTCTTGCTCAAAGCTAGCTCTCTACCACGGAGCCACCTTCCCAGCCCGGAACTGAATTTTAAGCACCCGTTAAGACTGCTTGTGCATGCACACGAGCACGCACACGCGCGCGCGCGCCCCTCCGTCGCCGTCCCGGCACACACCCACCTCGGGTCCCGGCCTCCGCAGGCGCCGCCGGGGTCACGAAGGCCCCTGCAGCTGCTGGCCGGGGGCCTCCTTGGCCCTCCGGCAGGTGTACAGCCACTTGATGATGCGGGCGTTCCTCTCCACCACCGAGGGCGCGCGGGGCGGCGGCGCCGGGAGC
>NW_012267485.1:398976-408120 GCF_000151885.1 Dipodomys ordii | reverse complement strand
CGCCCCTGGCCCCCACGCCCCTGGCCGCCGTGCCCCTGGCGCCCGCGCCCCTGGCCTCCGCACCCCTAGCGCCTGGCCGGCAGCAGCAGCAGCAGCAGCTCTGAGAACCCTTTGCCGGCCAGCGGGGTCGAAGCTTGCGCCCACGTTCCTAGGCGCTCTCCTTTGGAGAGACAGACGACTTCCCACGGCCTTTGTCACGGGGGGGGGGGTGGAGGGGAGGAACACCTCTCTTTTTTCTAACTTAGAGCTTCCATCTAGTCTTCGTGAGGGCCAGCGAAGGGACCTGAGACGCCCAGGCTGTCATCGGGTTGTTTGCCAAGAACCTGGAACGGCCTCTGGACAGCACAGCGCACTGCACCACCTGCTCGAGTTCCCCAGTAGGGAGATCGGTTATAAGGGCTTAGACTGCGTCGGCATGGAACAAAAGTTGACTGAATGTGAACTTTTATTGTTTAGATGACAAATGCTTGTGAATTAATCGACTGTTTTACCTTTTAAATATGGTTGCTGAACTCACATACAAAACTTTGAGCATATTAAAATACTAACTTATAAATAAAAATTTATAGACTTTGTTATTAGACAAAATTACTTACACTTATATTGATAATTTTCCATCATTTAAACAGACAATTCAGTGAGAAATGGAGCTGGACTACTAAGATACTGGCAGAGAACTATTTAAATAGACTTTTCTTATTGCTCAACTGGTAGTGTCAACTTTAAGCCTATTTGCCTCAGACTTGCTCAGACCAGGCAAATATGCTTAAGGGCTAAATGCTTTGGTAACTCTACTCTTAGAGACTTATCCTAATTTACTGTTTATACACAGCAGCATGAGTCAGTCTGCATGCAGTGCCAGAAGGAAGGCTAGATAATGCATGACACAGAACAGGACTACTAGACAAGGGTTACAGTCACACTTCTGGGTGTTTTTTGGGGGGGGGTCTGGTCGTGGGGCCTGAACTCTGGGCCTGGACGCTGTCCTTCAGCTCTTCAGCTCAAGGCTAGCGCTCTACCACTTGAGCCACAGCGCCAATTCCGGCTTTTTTTCTTTTTGCTTATGTGGTGCTGAGGAATCAAACCCAAGGCCTCAGGCATGCAAGGCAAGCGCTCTACCACTGAGCCACCTTCCCAGCCCCACTTCTGGGTGTTTGGTGGGGTAGGAAGTGACCACCCTGTAAGTGAAGCTTTAAAATATCACATAGAGCTGGGCACTGGTGGTTCACAACTGTAATCCTAGCTTCTCAGGAGGCCAAGATCTGAGGATTATAATTTGAAACCAGCCTGGACAGGGAAGCTTGTGAGATTCTTATCTTCACTACACTATCAGAATAGCTGGAAGTGGAGCTGTGGTTCAACTGGTAGAGCACTAGCCTTGAGCAAAAAAAGCTCAGGGATAGTGCCTAGGCCCTGAGTTCAAGCTCAGCTATTGTCCAGGTCATCTCTGGGTCTTCAGGTGCTACTGGGAGTTATAAAGTCAAGACTTTTCATAACACTAGTCCATGTGCTTTTGCTTTCTCCTTCTCTTACAAGAACAGTATATAGTGGAATTGTCTACAGCATCCTATGATGTAATTCTTTACCATTTAGATCCAACAGCATGTTCATTAAAAGCATCTATCAATCTTCATCTTTATATAATAGCTATATATATATATATATATATATATATGCTGTAAACAGTCTATTAAGGTCTTTAATAACTTTCAATTGTTCCAGAGTTACTCAGAATAAGCAGTTTACTAATCTCTGGAATATACCATAAAATAAACATTAAATATGCATATATAGAGGGAAATGGAAGGAAAAAAACATAACCTTTTTTCATTTATTCATTCAAGATACATTATTGGAGTTTATCACACTTTCAAATATCCCTATTAGGAACAACTGAAAACTACTTAAGTCTGATTAAAGGTTTCTTTTTTTATTTTTTGGTCGATCATAGGGCTTGAACTCTGGGCTTAGGCCCTGTCCCTGCGCTCTTCAGCTCAAGGCCAGTGCTCTACCCCTTGAGCCACAGCACCACTTCCAGTTTTCTAGTGGTTTCTTGGAGATAAGAGTCTCACGGACTTTGCTGCCTGGACTGGCTTTGAACCTCGATCCTCAGATCTCAGCCTTCTGAGTAGCTGGCATTACAGGCGTGAGCCACCAGCGCCCAGCTGATTAAGGGTTTCTATCTTTTCCTTCAGCATCTGTACTAATGGTGGAATTTGGAAGCATTCTCTAGAGATCTTAACAACATATGACATACATTATATCTATGTTAGTCAAATATACTGGATATACTAGTTGATAAATGGTAAAAATAAAAAACTGAGTATAAGAACTAAAAAGGCAAAATTGAAGTCAAAATTACATTCAATGTACATTACATAAACATTGAAGTACATTAACTTGAAGGTACAGACGAGAGAGGAAAATGGGTGTGAATAATGGAAGGGGTGACATTAGTCAAGAGGCATTGTACCCATAACTTGACATGGAATTATAGTTTCATTGTACAACTACTTAATAACATTTTTGAAAGGTAAAATTGTCCTTATTTATATGAAAAATAACTATTTCAAAATGCCAAGAGAATCTCTCTAAAATCATCATTTGAACTAACAAGTTACACTGTAGCAAGATTATTGGACATAGAAAAATATACAAAATCAATAGTAGTCATATACCATCAATAATAAAAATATTATAGAAAAATATCAAGAAATAGTACTAAGAAACTCCATATGATATCTGATAACATATTCCCCAAATTACCCAAAATTTGCACTCAGAGTCTTATATTTTAAAAATATAATTGAAAACCTAAATAGAATCATAGCCTATCATGTTTGTGGAAGTTCAAACTTGGTTTTATAAAGAACTCACAAAGCTGGGCATCAGTGGCTTACATCTGCAATCCTAACTACTCAGGAGGCTGAGATCTGAGGATTGTGGTTCAAAGCCAGCCCAGGCAGGAAAGTCCATGAGACCCTTATCTCCAGTTAACCACCAGAAAACTGGAAGTGGTGCTGTGGCTCAAGTGGTAGAGCCCTGCCTTGAGCTGAAGAGCTGAGGGACAGCACCTAGACCCAGAGTTCAAGACCCATGACTGACAAAAAAAAAAGAAAAAAAGAACTCATAAAATTCATCTCCTCAGCACCTCCAGGTCCTGTCATAGTAGGGACCAAGCTCCCAACACATGAGCCCTTGCAGACACACAAATGGTATCTGAATCATGATGTCTTCCAACTCCAATTATAGTAATGTAAAGTATTGCTCATGCAGCTAGTACATTAGAAGGGCAATGAGAATACTGAATTTATATATATGGAATTAGATAAATATAGAAAACAATACTTGGTAGAGCATAAATTACAAAATATTATGGGCATTTCAATATCTAAATAAGAGGAATATGAGCATATATTATTTTCAATCTATAACTGAGGAGTTATATAAAAATATCAAATTTGCCAGATTAGTTTCTTTTAGGGAACAGGGGAATGGAACATGGGCTTTGATTATAGCTACAATGTTTGTTTTCAGGGGAAAAAAGTTGAAATAAATAGCTGAAATCTCAGTTGATGTTGTTGTCTGAGCTGCAAAAAGGCATGTTGTTACATAGTTACTGTGGTGAGTGCAGTGATTTCACTAATCAAATTGGGGTAGAGGTTCTGAAACTACTACGCTGGGGGAGTTGAGAGTGAACAGTAGAAGTTAGGATAGAGTCACTTTCTTAAGAATTTGACAGTGGAAAGCAGAACAATTACTTGAAAGGACAGCCAAAGAAGCCAAAGGAGAAGCTTCCTTGCAGGGCGAGAGGCACATTTGTCAGCACCTAGACAAATGAACTTCTGTGTGCAGATAATTGCAAATCCCCGAGTTTAATGTGAAAGCTAAATTAAAGCTTAACTTAGAAAATTACTAAATTCTAATCCTTGAAGAATAAGATCTCTGTATTCTTTTATTCATGCTAAGTGATTTGGAAAATGACATTGTTATTTAATTGCATTATTATGTTCTAGTTAAGGTAGCACAAACCTGCGATACCAGGTTGCTAATGAAAAACAAATTAAAGATTTATTAGAATATTTAATAAATGATAAAACACTTCGCATTTTGTAAAATGAAATGTAAATTATATTCTCCATCAAAATCCACTTATTTTCAGTAGAATCATTGAACAAAAGTACTTGTTACTATTTTTTCTAAGTGGTTTTAAGGTAGGCTGACTATAAGAAGTATGACTGCAGTGCTGGGGATGTATGACTCTAATAAGGCCCTAGTTCAAACTCTAATACTACCAAAAAATAAAGAAAAATGTTAAGTCTGATTGCAGTTAGCTTGTTTGTCTACAATATTCCTGCTTATGCCTACTGCTCTAGAATAATTATTCATACTGCCTTTTTATTCTTACAACTATGTTGGTATGGATAGTGGTTTAATTAAAATGCCAGTTCTAACCAACTTTGTGGCTTTGTGCAGAGTAATTAACTTTTATGGACTCAATCTCCGATTTTAAAAATGGCATTTGACCTGTATCATACTTCATGTCTGAAAAGCTGCGATTGTGAAGATCACTGGGTCTGAAGGTGACATTTTCACGCTATTTAAGTTCTCAGGAAAAAAATAAAAAACTTCTCTGCTAAAGAAATTAACATAAAATCTTCCCTACAAGGAAATAAAAGTCTCAATGCTCTCTGGTCAAAATGCAGTTTGCTGACATTTGCAAGCTCTCTGTGACTCATCTCCCCTTGTACAGGCTTGTCCAGAATGCCAGGCCTCTCAACAGGCCTCTCAGCGTTGTCATATGTAGGCACTTCAGGCTACCATTTCTGTGTATGTAAGCTGAGAGAAGAGATAAGCAGTGGGAGAAGAGGAGGAAGGCCTGATAAGAACCATCAGCAAAATCTGTGAAGGAGTAGGTGAGGACCCCTCAGCAGGTGTGGTGAGCCCGGGCGGGCGGTGGACATCCTCTGGTCAGTTTTGTTAAGAGCACCTCTAGTAGAAGGACTTCCAGCCCAAGTTCCCTTCCTAGTTGAGAACAAAGGAATGTGTAAAATATATTTGCTGTTTAGAATATTTTGAAAATCTACTTGGAAATTGTTCAACTATAATACTTTATTACTTTCTGGGCTTAACCAGAGCCACAGATCCCTGTGCTTTTAAACAGAATTATGTAACTCCACTACATGGTAATAGAACATGAAGCACAGCCACATACATGTAGCCAAGCAAAAACTAATGGAATAGCTGACATTGTTCTTTTGGCTTCTGTCAAGACATTTGTAGCCAAATAAGGAATGCTGACATCTGTGTGGTAGCAAACAACATCCCTAAAGCAGGTTCTTCAGCTTTGAACTTCCTGAGGGAATAATGGCTTTGGTGGGAATACCCGCGAGTGCCAAGAGTGGAGTCCAGTTCACCACATGAAACACATGCAAAGATTGTCTAAGGTAGATGCCGCCATCCAAAATCATTCCTCCTCCTCAGGGCTCCATGCGTGCTGTTTTACTTTACTGTTTTCTCTTGCAATTTACTGATTGCTTTGAATCACTTCTGTTGCCCTTTTTCAACCCCCCATTTGTTTCTGTTCTCTTTATTATGATATACTCTAGGTCAATTCAGGAAAGTATGGGGACTTCCTGAGGGCTGACGCCCTGCCCTTGGTTTGCAGGCACCAGGAAGAGCCAACCATCTACAGGTGAACAGGTGGAACATGGTCTCACAGCCACCCGTGGGTGTGGAAGCCAAACTCCCCATCTGCACAGAGTCCTCTATGTGTTTGTGTTATGGAAACTAGTCAGAATGACAAAGTGGCACAATTGTTCTTTAACAAGAACTCAGTGTACTTAGTATTAAGTTTAGCACTTCAAATGCTGACATTTCAACCTGAGTGAAGGAAAATTTTGGTGTCAAACTGCAGTCATGTGTTATAATTCTCTCTATAAAACTTTAAAGGCATCATGTCAGGCTAATCTTCAATAAATATGATTTTTACATTAGCAATTGGCAGGTCCCACATTTCCTGGACATGTTCACACAGACAGGTAATACTACTAGGGCCATAAAGCCCATATCAAGAACCTAACTATTCTGTGTAAGTGAATGAAGAGGTGCTGGGAAAGGGTGGGTCCTTGGCCCATGAACTCTGATGGCAATGGCAAGAATGTCCGTGTTTGCCAGAGTTCAGTAGCAGCCCTGTCCATATATCTCATTCTGCATTAAAGATAAGCAAGTCTCTAAAACCAGTTTCTAAGAACTAGTTATTAATTATACAGGAAACTAAATAATATATTACTTATTCAAGTGTATATTTTTAAGGTAATTGCCAAGTTTAGTAATTTATTTTGCTAAAAGGAAGACGTTTACTGATTTTGAAACTATTTTTTTCTTAAAGCTTAAGCATTAATAGACATGTAGGCATAGGCCCATGGACACATTTGTTGCAGTTTCTAGCCCACAGAGGAATTTCTGGTTATGAATTAATACAAGCCTTGAAATGGACACTGTTTTTTAAAACCAGGTGGCCTGTGGCCAAATGTGACCTCCTACTTGCTCATATTGTCTTGACCAAATCAGCATCTTTTCAGAACTGTGCACCCAGCATCACAGAAGGGAAAGTCTGGCAGGTCATGAGTGTCCTTGCATTTTCCCAAATATCTCTTTTCTCCTAAGCTCATAGCTTTTCTCTCTGTCTCTCCAAACCTTAGGGTCCCTAGCCAGCCAGTGCTCCTGGAGCCAGGAGGGCTGTGAGGATCTCCAAAGACTTCTAAGGCGAACTTTGCTATGCAGTAGTTTGAGAAGCACACTGAAACATTTCCCCAGGAAGTGCATGGGAAACTTCCTACAGGAACCAACTCTCTACCCCATTGCCTCACAGCACCCTGTTTAGTGCTAGAGCAGTAAAGAGGCAGTACCCTGAGCTCCAGGGGAATTTGGATCCATGACCATGGAAAAGTCCTGCCATTCAATTAGAGTTCTTCTGGCTTTAAAAGAAGACAGAAGTTCAATAATGCATTTGAAAAACTCTGTCACCACTTTGGCCTCTAGAAAAGCTAGGAAGATTGAATCCATGTTACAGCTCTTCACCCCTCAGCCTTTCTTTCCTCTAGCTATGGCCTGGCAGCTCCTCCTACTCAAAAGGAGGTACTTTCTTCTCAAGGCTTGAGAAATGTGGATCATTCATGTTACAAAGTATATCCTGCATTCATGTAATCATTCAATGTGGATGATTCAATGTGGAAAAATGTGTTCTCTATATGTCCTATATTCATGTAAAAATATATCCTGTACATGTCCTATGTTCCTGCTATCAACTCAAATACAATTATTCATGCTAAGAAGTTTATCCTGCTGGGCACTGATGGCTCAGATGTATAATCCTAGCTACTCAGGAGGCTGAGATCTGAGGATCATGGTTCAAAACCAGCAGGGGCAGAAAAGTCTGTGATATTCTTCTCTCCAATTAATCAGCAAAGTGCCAGAAATAGAGGTATAGCTCAAGTGGTAGAACACCAGCCTCGAGCCAAAAAGCCAAGTAAGAATGTAAGGCCTAAATTCAAACCCCAGAACCTGTACACAGGGAGAGATGGGGAGGAGGGAAGAAATACATTTAGACAAGTAGTTCAAAACTGAAAGCAAATGGACAAGTGAACATGGAACTTGGTGGCCTTTCTAGGACCCAGGGTTGACACAGAATCATGAGCTATTTAAATACATTGTCTCTTGCTCTAACAAGGCAATGCTTGGCTGTGGGTTTGCTTAGCTGAGCACTACGAAAGGTATTTCCTAACAATGAAGACCTCTGTTTTGCACTGTGTTCAAGAAATGGGTAAATAGAACTAGCACAACTCTGAGCCATCATTTATTCAATTTTCCTAGCAGAGCTATATATTCACAAAGAAAGCTTCATTTAAACCTGGCCAATCACATGAGATAATTTTTCAGGGAGAACCATACAGAAAAAATGAGCCCAAGTCTGGGTCTTACTCACTGAATGTCTCATGTCTGAGGATGAGGCCTGAGTCAAATACCATGCGTGTTTACCTGTGCAGGAACATAAAATTATAGCAATTGGATAGGGACAGCAGAATCTGTGCTTCGAGAGGTAGGAACGTGCAATGTGTGGCCATGGCACAGGCGGCTGTGACAAGCAGACACGATTCCTCCTGGCAACAGCACAGGAGAGGAAGTGGGAAGAATGAGACTGGGCAACTGCAAGGTCTGGGACACTGTGTGTGAGGGTCCTTCTGCTTATTAGCAGAAGCTGTGTGGGGCGTGGGCCATGGTGCTGGGCAACAGGTCTACTCCATTCCAGGTTAGAAAACAAGAAACAACAGTAACTCCCTTGGAAAGAGTGGCTTGACGAGGAAGTTCAGCTAGGTGTCCCCACCCCAAGCCAACCCAGAGTCAGCCTGAGATGGGAAGACACAAGTTACAGAAAGACTCTGACCTCACTGAACATTGTCAAATGATGTGCCTGAAAATGTACAAAATTGGCTAAATACACTGCCAGTCAGACTTCAGTGACAGGAGAACTTAAGCAAGACAATGTAGGGCAATGCTCAATCTATACCTCCACCTAAAGGCTGTCATCAGAAATGGAAGAAATGTCCCACCTTATGTAAAGCATACAGCCACCACATTTGGTACTTGTGATTACTTGGTTACACTCCATTAATGCATTTCTTCATAGAAACATAGCAGTTGTTTAGCAAAAGAGAATAAATTATTTTCAAATACTACAATATTATAATTGCAAGGAAGTAATGTGTGTAAATACATTAAGGGAAACGTGAAAAAATAGTTACTTTCAAATGTATGCAAATATTCATCTGTGCACCACAGGCCCTGAGTCTTTATCACTGTACACCTGCACACCGCAGACACTGGTCTATATCACTGTAGACCTGCACACTGCAGACACTGGTCTTTATCACTGTACACCTGCACACCGCAGACACTGGTCTTTATCACTGTACACCTGCACACCGCAGACACTGGTCTATATCACTGTAGACCTGCACACCGCAGACACTGGTCTTTATCACTGTACACCTGCACACCGCAGACACTGGTCTTTATCACTGTAGACCTGCACACCGCAGACACTGGTCTTTATCACTGTAGACCTGCACACCGCAGACACTG
>NW_012267485.1:398121-398926 GCF_000151885.1 Dipodomys ordii | reverse complement strand
TCCGCAGCCTCGGCCCGAGTGGAAACAGTGCCAAGGCTCGGGCGGCGCTCGTCGGACAGAAGCACGCGGCGGCGGCCCGGCTCGCACCCAGGGTCACGCCTCGCACCCAGGGTCACGGCTCCCACCCAGGGTCACGGCTCTCACCCAGGGTCACGCCTCGCACCCAGGGTCACGCCTTGCACCCAGGGTCACGGCTCCCACCCAGGGTCACGCCTCGCACCCAGGGTCACGGCTCCCACCCAGGGTCACGGCTCCCACCCAGGGTCACAGCTCTCACCCAGGGTCACGCCTTGCACCCAGGGTCACGGCTCCCACCCAGGGTCACGCCTCGCATCCAGGGTCACGGCTCCCACCCAGGGTCACGGCTCCCACCAGGGTCACGGCTCCCACCCAGGGTCACGGCTCCCACCAGGGTCACGGCTTCCACCCAGGGTCACGGCTCCCACCAGGGTCACGGCTCCCACCAGGGTCACGGCCGGTCTGCCCGCGGGGTCTGCCCGACGCTCAAGCGCGCTAACTGTCACCGGGCGGTGAGGAGGCCGAGGGTCCCCGAGAGGACGACGCGTTTAGGAATAGAAAGTTAAACACATTTCCAAGATTGCATTCCTTCCAGAAACGGACGGAATAAGTAACCCTCTGCCGGCTCCCGCGGCCCGGGCGCCCAGCGCGCCCACCGCCCGGAAATTCACCGGCCGGTAGATCACACGTGCGGGAGAGGCGAGACAACGGGAGACCCACGGGACCCGCCGGGGAGGACACCCACGGGACCGGCCCGGAGGAGACCCACGGGACCCGCCGGGGAGGA